>NC_136486.1:11407552-11467552 GCF_053919585.1 Euprymna scolopes
GAGAGATAAAAGAATGAAAGGGAGATTATTGGGTGGATTTTATTGAAAGCAGACGAGTGCCGTACAATGTTATTTGTTCCGTATGTGTATATTATATTTATGGGGACAAAAAAATAAGACTGAAATTTAACAAAGAACAAGTGAGTTTACTGGAAGCCTGGAAAAATCATGGATTACAATAGAAAAATGCGAGCATGAAAAGTAATATGGTTAAGCTTAAACATGGAAAAGTAAAGGACTATTTGTTAAAACTGGAAAAGAAACGAACAAGATATTCTAGTAAAGAAATATGGTAAATGTATAACTTAAAATATTGCAGCATAAGGAATTAAAAAAAATCAATTTATAACATTGACTTCCATACAAAACATTCATAGCCATCATAAAGTGACAGAAAAACAAGAAGATAAAAATAACCTTTTTATTGTTTAGATTTTAATAGTATTATACACTTGTATCGGAAAAATAACGAAAATCAAACTTTTTCTTCCTGCTCGACTTTGGGATTCCCTTCCGGGTTCTTGTTTCCCTGACTGTACTGACATGCAGAAGTTTGAGAACCCTGATTTAAATAAGAAAATAAAGCTTCGCCACACAATCCACAACAACAATTGGTTGGTTGTTTTTATTTTACGGCATATCAACCCTTTTCAGGTTATTTAATGCCGAATTCAAAGATTCTGAAAAAAAATTTTTTAATAGAATATATTTGTTGTTTTCACGTCGGTTTCTATTTAACCCATAGTTGGGACCCTAACAGGTACTACCACTCCGGGTCAGAGTGGACCTGGGAGCAATGGCAATTAAAGGGTGTCTCCACAATCCCCAAAGCCCGCAAGCTGGGGCCTCACCACTGGATATAGTTTAAGGTCATATTCAGGACCCCACAACAACGAAGCCAAAGCCATATTAAACATATGAATCCAAGTGTGTGCATTTCTTAGATATGACACTATCTTAAAATATTATGAGGTTTAAATTATAAGGTAGTTCAATTATTTACCTATTACTATATAACCTTCTACCCACGGGGGTAAATTTACCCCTGGTTGAGAAACTTGGCTTAATACTCTTCAGATTTTATCTTCTTCTGAGTTTAAGCCTTTCTTTAAGCCTCACATTACACACCCATCGTATCATTGTTTTACCATTTCGCTTCATGCAACGCATATCCTCAACCCTCCCCTCATTGAATGCATAATAACTTTTCTCTAATGTCTTTTAGATTTAGACAATCATTTTCACATTTAACCACTTAAACGTTTTACAGCAGTACGGAGATAAGATATGGCAGTTTAAAATATATAAATCAAATAAGTATTTTATCAGAAGGTCTTACCCCCATCCACTTGTTTTATCATTTGAGTTTTGGATTCGCAAGTCCTGCCATTAAATATTATGAAGGAAAGGACCCCCCCTGCTCTCTCTCTCTCGTTCTCTCTACATATATATATATATATATATATATATATATATATATATATATATATTTATTTATATATATGTGTATGTATATATATAAATATATTAATTGGCTATATATATATATAAATATATATATATATGTATATATAGTAAGTTATAAAAATCTAAATAGCGATTAAGCTAAACAGAATCTTCCGCGTTTCATATTCGTAAGGACTTGTCAGGCTAGTTTCATAACTTACTTCCTAACTCTACTCAAATATTAAACACTGTTGAAGTAAATACTGAAAATTAATACATAAAATATATCTCCCTATAGATTTTTTTGTAGATAAATGAAATAATATATATATATATATATATATATATATATATATATATATTATGTTATGGGTTTTTGTTTGTGTGATATGTCTTGAATGAATTCAATTATTTACGAAAGTGCATTTTTACCTAAATGCGGGTTGGGAATACTTTTCCTTTTAACCAATTTGGTATCCCCACATGGGAAGCGGCATATATATTTATTTGTAACATAATTATCCACTCTGATGAGTCGTAGACGACGAAACACGTGTTTGTGGATTATTTTATTTTAAGAATTATATATATATATATATATATATATATATATATATATATATATATATATAGCATAATAACTTTTTGTTAGATCGATTCTCGTTATCAGCGAAGTAAAACAACGTTGAGCCTGTTCAAAACCACATGAGTTATCATTTTTTAATACTAGGCGCTGAATGAAAGAAGACGTCGCCATATCGCTGCAAGAACTGCAAAAACTTTATTCCCTCAGCTTTTATGATGGGTATAGGCAAGAGACATGAGACTGCTTGTTAACTTGATATTTCCTTGCGAAGAAGCCGATTTATAGCTAAACAATGCCTTCTACAACTATAACTAATAGATGAAGATTAGTTATTCGCATTATTTTAGTTTCGCCAAATAAAGAAATGGGAATATCTCAAAAGTAAGGATGTAACTTTTCATTTCCAATAAGAGCCATTGTTAACGTCAGTTAACCACCTCTGAAAAATCAGTGCTAAACAACTTCGCCAATAGAGGATCCTTGACTAAACCCGAAGAACAAAGAGATGAACTAAGATGGAAAGTGAGATAAACACTGTAGAATTCAAAGCCTTAAAAGATAACACCTCAAAGAACGAAGTGTTGGCTATCGAGTCACTACACAATGATAAGGATATCATAATACTACTAGCAGACAAAGACTATACTACAGTGTTAATGGAAGGAACAGAATATTACAAAACATTCGCAGATCTAAAAGGATCTGATGACGAATATAAAGTGAAATAGAATTCGACTTTGAAAACGGAAAGGAAGCTGTCACAGAACCTCGGTAACAACAATGACTTAATTACATAGAAAAATGCGAGCATGAAAAGTAATATGATTACGATTAAGGTTAGAAAAGTAAAATGAATTGTTAAAAGTGGAATAAAAAGACAAGATATTCTAGAAAAAAATATAATAAAATAATAACTTAAAATATTGCAGCATTAAGAATTAAAAAGAAAAATTATTTAACATTCTATAACAAATTTTTAATTAATACTGCAATATTTTAAGTTTTAAATACATTATATTTTTTACTAGAATAGCTTATCTTTTTCTTTTCCAGTTTTAATAACTAGTCCTTTTTTACTTTTCTAAGCTTAATTTTTACCATATTACTTTTCATGATCGCAATTTCCTATCTAATCCATGACTTTTTAGGCTTTGCTTTGAAATAATATTTTCTTTTTTATGTTCAATATCATACGTATTGTCAACAATCCATAAAAATTATTACCAACTTCTTAAATTGAATAAATAACAAATCAAATAAAAGACGTAATTAAGTAAATAAACAGAAATAGAGAAACAGAATGAACGGGCGACGTCATAAGCAAAATATCATCAGCCCTAGCACGGCAAAGAGTATCAACCCGAAGAAATCGTCTCTAAAACGTAAATATTAAAAAGTTGGTATAACAGCCAAACAGAAGAAACCGTCTCTCACGTTTCTGACTAATTCTGAAGACTTTTGAACACCAGTAATTTTATTTTAACTTCTGTTCTAATCAACGAAAACTGACAATTTTTATGTCAAAATATAGCAAAGAAGCTGACCTATGAACTGTAAAAATTGTTTGAAATTTGGCCGAAAATGAGTGAGCGGTGAAGCCTTAAAGCAGTTCAAAATGAGTAAAACTAACAGTTAAAAATATATTAAAAAACAATAGTGTTTGAATGATACTACCTGCAAAACTCAGACAGCTAGTTCTGTATTACAGCAAACTATAACACATATAAAACCTCCCTAATATTCACAGCAAACACTTAACGCTTTTTTTTTCTTTTCCTCATTCTCGGTACGGATTCGAGCCTGCCTGCTTAATACCATTTTTTTTTGCTCAACACACACCTCTAAACACCCGGCCAACGCCGGGCACTCAGGCTGGTCTATAATATAAATCTCACCTGTCTGTTTAAATGTATGTATGTATGTATGTATGTATGTATGTATGTATGTATGTATGTATGTCTGCCTAAAACTTTTGACAGATGCGATGGATTTTCACGAGATCGGTATCGTTCGTTTTGAAGCTCGACCCTTCGGACGACAAATATCGAAAAATTGGCTAAAAACTTTAATTCTTTCACCCTAAACTGGGCTCTTTTCTAGAGGAAGAGGTCGCGTTTTCCACCGATATTTTCGAAATTCATCCCCTCTTTTCGATTCACTAGCCTTAATTCAAACCCTCCCAACTTCCGGTTTCGCGATGGACGCAACGGAAATGACATCACGTCTTTTTCACATTCTTTTCCTCCTTTGCGGTACGGGTTCGAGCCTACCTACCTACTACGATCCCCCCTTTTTTTTACTCAACAAACACCTCCAAACACCCGGGAAACGCCGGCAACCAGGCTAGAAAATAGCCACAATCGTATTAAGCGACGCTCTTTGTGTAAACAAATCGAGCGGAGCCATTTGGACGATGTCAAAACATTGTTAATTCATTACCCACGCAGCGTCAGCCGTATCATCATCATCATCATCGGCGGTCACTCGTGTCCGAGTAAGACTGTCCTCCGTTGTGGCTTCTGTGGGTCCTCAGGTGAGCATAGAGCCCAATCCTAGACCCAATTTTTCTTGTGCAGTTTGGGCAGATAAAGGTAGTGGTGGTGGGGTAGGGTTGGGTGTGTCTGGTTGATAATCTGTCCTTTCTTAGCTTGCGTTTATCCTCAGCAGCTTGATTTAGGTCACTACTATAAAGCGCAGCACCTTCATGGACAGCGCTCCTCCATGCCAACCTGCTCCCAGCCACGTCCTCCCATGTCTCAAGGTCAATGCGAAACCGCTTTAGATTTACTTTGATGTTGTCCTTATACCTCATCTTTTGGCCACCCTGGGCACGCTTTCCCTCAACAAGCTGAGAGTAGAAAATCTGTTTTGGGAGGCGGAGATCCGGCATTCGGACAACATGACCAGTCCATCTGAGCTGGCGTTGAGCAACAGTAGCGGTGATAGTATGAATGTCAGCCTCACTCAGGACGCTGGTGTTGGTGCGTCGGTCCTTCCAACTGATTCTGGATCGCCAACTTGTCGTGGTGGAGAACCTTGTATGTTCCGAGGAACCTGAGAGCGATGCCGTCCGGAGCCTAGGCTCCTGGTAGGGCCACCCATGGCGGTAAGGTTGAAGGGGAGGTTCCAGACAAAGAGTGATCCAAAAGACCTCAACGGCTGATGCGGTCAGCCGTACAGCGTAATGTTGAGAAATCTTAACTGTCATTTGGGCGGTCGGGTTTCGATCCTGGCTTGATGCAGTTGCCTGTCTAGCCGCACTGATGAGCTATGAAACAGCCAAACAGTACTGTATGTGGATAACTATAATGCTCTATATCTTGGGTTGAGCATATTGGGAAGTCATATACAAATTGCTCCAAGCGTATTAAGCGACGCTCTTTGTGTAAATTTTTACAAAGCTTCTTGAATCATCACTAATTGAAAACCAAACACAATTAAACAACATGGCGGTTTCTACAATCTACCTCCTTTAATCAGTAAACTAATATTAAAAGAACAGAACTAAATTTTAGATGCAGCATAACTTATTTACACAACAGAAAATAATATATTTAATAATTAATAAATATAATCAATCAATAAATAATAAAAACAAAAAACAATCAGCGATATTTATTTTAAAAATGCATGGTATTTTTTTCTAATCTGTAAGGGTTATATGATGTCAAAAAAAAATCTAATTAACTATATTTACTAACGCTATATACACTTTTAATGCTTACAGCCTTTTCGTTCTAAATAGAACAAAGACGTCTTTTTTCACATCAAAAACGTCAAATATATTGTCAAATATTGTACTGATATTTTTTAAATTATTTCCCCGAAGACGTCTTAAAGTAAAAACGAAAGGTTGATGAACATATAATTTGGTTTATTTTACATCTTGTTAGAATATTATTTCCAAAATTTTCATCATATATATATATATATATATATATATATATATATATATATATATGTGTATATGTATATATATATATATTATACAGGAGATCAAAGAAGTATACAAAGATAATTTACATGGAAACTTTTAGTTATATTAAAGAAAGTTTCACATGTAGGTGGAGCTTGGATATACAAGGGAAAATATTGGTTCATATAGATTTATTGATCAATTTAAAAAAGAGTGAAAAGAATACAGTGTGTAGGGTTATGAAAGCTCTTTATACCAGCCATTTCGAAGCCTAATGCTTCTCATCTGAAGAGGAGAGAGGTGCTATCAATAAAATAAAGAATAAAGTATAAAAAGAAAAAGATATGTGCGTAAAAGAATAAAAATAGAAGCTAATATATATATATGTATAGATAAATATATACATATAGGAACTAAATTTATATATATGTATATATATATATATGTATATATATGTATATATATGTATATATATACACACACACACACACATATATATATATATATATATATATATATAGGTATATATAACTTTAGTATCTTCAGCTACACTTGAAACCGAAACCAAAACTTATGAAGAATTCTTGGTAAAAATAATTATTACAAGAAATTGAAGTACATAACAATTAAACGACCCGGATGTAAGCGTGACACAGAACATAACACATACACTATCGTATTAAGATATAGATTATTATCATTGTTATACTTTACTTTGCTATCAGGATAATCCTTTGTATTTTCTATATTTTTACCCTAGCCCCCATCCATATTTTTCAGCATTCACTAGAATATATCCCACCGTACTAAACCTACACGAATTTCCCGTTACCAAATAACACAATCTTTAAACTAATCAGCAATACTTTTCTCCTATTTTTCTTCACTTCGCTTATTTTTTAGTTTCACACTCTATTTTTTAATTCTCCTGCATAAATATATTTTTCTTTTGATCCTTGATTCTTTATTTTATTTGTATAGATCGGCACATAATTAGTGAATTAATTAATTAATGAAATCACATAACATACCGTAACCATTGCCTAAAGCGAACTCAACCCTTTATCGCTAAATCCTACTAAAGCCGCACTCCATAATACCATAATTATTTAATAATCCCATCGACAACCCTCTCTCCTTCATCTAATCTATTCAACTAATACAAGATCCTTTAATATTTTTAGACGCAGCATCCTTATCTTGTTACCTAGCACCTCCCTTATTGACATGATAATCTAATAAAGTTCTAATGCATTTTTAATTATAATCTTATCTTCTCTCTCTCTCTCTCTCTCTCCCTATATATATATATATACATATATATATATATACATATATATATATATATATATGTATATATATAGAGAGAGAGAAAATAAAAAGGAACAAACCGCATTATGTGTTCATCAACGTTTCGTCTTTATTTCGAGACTTCCTCTGGATGAAATAAAGACGAAACGTTGATGAACACATAATACGGTTTGTTCCTTTTTATTTTCTCTATTTTGTCGGAATACTATTTCCATTATTTTCATCATATATATATATATATATATATATATATATATATATATATATATATATAATTTACTCACATAAAATTAATATACGAAAGTATAAATTTATGCGTAAACTTTACGTATTTACTTCAAAAGTGCTCAATACGTAGGTAGAGCTAGTTAGTAAGTTCTAAAATATATATGGCGATTAAGCTACATTGAATATTCCGCGTTTCATCCACTCTACGACTCTTCAGGCTTATGCGCGAATTTTGTGGTTGTTTGTCGTTTTTATATGCATCTTCTATTGAAATTTTAGTTAGCGAATCAGCTTTTTAGTATCAACCGCGCCCTTCCTATCAGCCAATGAGCATGCACTTATCAAACAAAGGCCTATTTGACCTCTGGTTGACCTATTCCTTTGTGTGTGCTCTATTTAGCCTGGATATCTAGTTTCTTGATCTGTTTTAAATATAGGTTAGTTTTTTTTATATATATAAATATATATATATATGTACATACATATATGCACATATATATATACATACATATATATATACATACATATATGTGTGATCGTTTATGTATATTCATGTTTATTTAATTTATTTATTTGTTTATTTTCTATTGTTTTTGTTAGTTTTTAAACTATTTTGTATCGCTACACTAGAGTAAATTTTATCTTGTGAACACGGTTTTTTGCTATTTCTCTTCTACAGTTTAATAGATGTTAGGGTTCTTAAAAGTACAGGATAGCAAATTTTTCATGACGGTATAATCTACATGAGTCGTCTAGGTCCCTACACAGCTTGTCTTATTTTCCATTCGACTACCGGCGAATGTCCGTTTTCCTTGAGTTCCCAGTATTTATTTGCTAGCGTTGTTTTCATACGGTGTTTTTTTATTGTTGAATGTACTTTTGTGGTCATAATATCGAGTTTTGAAATCTAAGGAAGTAATACCTACGTAGTATTTCTTGTTATTCGGGTTTTCACTCGCAAATATTGTGGCCTGGTAAACTACGCTTTTGGTTCGACATTTATTTTGAAGTGGGCAAAGTGTGCGGTGTCTACAGTTGCATTTATCTTGTTCGTTATTAGTATTTTTATTTCTAGTATGGTTGTTCTTGTCCGGGGTTGGTTTATTATTATTATTATTATTATTATTATTATTATTATTATTATTATTATTATTATTATTATTATTATAATTATTATTATTATTTCTGCTAGTGTTAGTTTTATTTTTGTCATGGTGTCTACTTTTTTATTGTTTATTTTGTTGTTGTTTACATTGTTTTTATTTAATATTTTGTTATTATGTGCTTTTATTATCATCTCTAAATTTTAGCAACAACTGTAGGATAACTTTAAGGTATTTTTATTGAAAATTTTGTGTAAGGGGTTGGTTGTAGGAAAGTGTTTTTCAATAAGATCTAGAAATTTCTTGCCAAGTTTTGTTTTTAACATTTGATTGTATGGGGCCGTATACCAAATTATAGTTCTTTTTCTTCTATTTTTAGTTTTATTATAGTTATTGGTGTTTTGTTGCTTATATTTGATATCGATACTTTTGTATTCCCTATTTTTTAGGGCTGTTTCATAGATATTGGTTGACCTGTCAAATGCATTTTCATCGCTTGAGTTATATGGTTGAAACATTGCCAAAAGGGAAAATATGATGGAAAAAATGAAATCTGCTTCATTCGAAACCTTAACCCTCATTTAATAATTATTTAAAAAAAAACAATACTTTTCACCTGGTCAAAATGATAAGACCACTGATAATTTATCTAACAAAAGGCAATTACAAATTACTAAAAAGGTTCTCAGTATTTAGTATAGCCTCCATTATTACGAATTATTTCAAAAATTCTCTTCGGCATGCTAGCGACTAAGTTTTTTATCAGTTGCGAAGGAATTTTATCCCATGTACTGATAACTGAATCAGAAAGTTCCTTTATCGAATCATACTGGGTTCCATCCTTGAACACTTCTTTTGCCATCCATCCCCAAAGATTTTCAATGGGATTGAGGTCTGGAGAACATGCTGGATGATCTAACAATTCTATATTATTTGAAGAAAAGTATTCTCGTACTTGTCGAGAAGTGTGTATCACAGCATTGCCTTGCTGGAAAATCCAATTTCTTCCACACTGACATGGACCTTCAGTCCTGATAGAAGCATTTTCAAGCATTGAAATGTACTTCAATGATGTTTGCCGGCCTTTTACTACTTACAACTTTAGGGTCCCAGCTTACGAGAAAGCACCCCAGACTATTAAACACCCTCCTAAACTATGCCGAGTTGAAAAAGTCTCTTTGGGCGAATTTTTATCATGCCAATAGTGTTGAAATCCATCTGGACCATCTAGATTAAACTTTTTCTCATCGGAGAAAATTACATTTTCCCACTTCTCTTCATCTCAATTCTAGTATTTGGCGCCATATTTATGTCAGTTAGATTTGTGCTGTTCTAGAAGACGTGGTTTCTGCAGTCGCTTTAAATGATTGAAACCCTTCATTTTCAGATGCCTTCTGATGGTTTTAGGACTACATTCTGCTGCTGTTTGGCTTTTCAATCGACTTGAGCTCATACTGGAGTTTTTTTTAAACTTCTTCGCATACGGCGGTCCAGTGATGGGGTTATTTTTTTTGGTCGACCTGGAATCCTTTTTTGCCCATATTGATTTGGATTTCTTAAAAAATTTGTGATGACCGTTTTGCTACGATTCACTTCGTTTGCAATGGGTCTATGGGAGAGTCCACCCCTATTAAGCTCAAAGATTATTCCTCTCTCAAACTCTGGTAATGGTTTCCCTTTTGCCATTTATAATTTAGTAAGATGTTTTTTTTATCCACTAACAAGTTGCTTTTAGTAACATAGAAAGCTTTTCGTATTCATTTTTTCAAAACTAGCCGATTTTATTAAAGTGGTCTTATCATTTTGACCAGGTGAAAATGTTTTTTTAAAAAATAATTATTAGATCAGGGTTATGGTTTTTGAATGAAGCAGATTTCATTCTTTGGCAATGGTTTCAACCATTTGTTTAATTAAAAATTCGATAATATGCGTAAACGCTTACTTTCTTAAGTGGTCTTATGATTTTGACCAGGAGTGTATATATATATATATATATATATATATATATATAACTTTATTCGATTGGAAAAAATTTAGAATAATTGTAAAGAATTGAACCAAAGCGGAAATTCAGTCGACTAAAATAAGATGGAAAACGTGGTGAAGAAAGGGAAAGGGGGGAAAATGGGGGAAATTACATGTAACAAATGTACAATTCAGTAAAATAAATAAGTCGATTAAAAACAAAATCGTTAAAATACACCTGAAGCGCTTTTCGTTCAGACTAACTTTTCAAGGGTATACATCTGAAAATTATTTTTTTAATTTTTAATTTAATTTTTTTTTTAGAATATTTGGTAGTGGAATGGCGTAAGAGTGGAAGGTGGTTAATAATAAAAAAAATACTGTGACTACCCAAATAATTCTGATTGAAGCCGGAGGTTTCTCTGCTTGCACAAAGTAGGGGATGGAAATGATGAATTGTACATTTGTTACATGTAACTTCCCCCATTTTCTTTCCCTTTGCTCGTTTTCCATCTTATTTTAGTCGACTGAATTTCCGCTATGGTTCACTTCTTTACAATATATATATATATATATATATATATATATATATATATATATATATATATATATATATACACATGCATATATATATATACTTGTTTTCGTTAGCGATACTTTTTTGAATAAATTCAATTATTTATAGGAAAGTGCATTTTTACCTAAATGCAAGTTGGGAATAATTTCCCCTTTGACCAATTTAGTACCAATTTAGGGGACACCAAATTGGTCAAAAGGGAAAATTATTCCATTTTTACGTAAATGCGAGGTGGGAAGAAAAACATCTACATAAAAAAGCAATACATTTAGTAATCGTGCGAGATTAGCCGCATGGTAAAGGTTTAGACTTCTTATCACAAGGTCCCGATTTCGAATCTCGCTAGATTTAGCCACCGTGATGAGTCGTAGACAACGAGACACATGACAGTGGATAATTCTATATATAAAAAAAATAAATGACAAAAAGTTATACTTTTTTCTCTCTGTTGCTCTGTAATTTCATTGAGCTTCTTAAATAAGGATTGATATATAATAAGAAAATATATTTCTACAGAAATATATATATATAAATATATATATATATAAGGTAAAATTAAAAGCCAAGAACAATGCCAGATTTTTTTTTATATAGAGTAAAATTAAATGCAAACAAAGGAAATAAATTTCTTTTTTTTTGTTGTTTGTTTTTTCTTTTTCACACAAATTTTAACTCTAAACAACAGTAATTTTTTTTTTCTGTTGTATTCAATGGTGTTATAAATCTTAATATATTTCAGACTTATTAGTCCATTTTCAAGAGAAGACAGCGGAAGAGTGTTCAAAATTGGAAAAGTAGCCGCAGAGTTTGCCACGTGATACCGCGAAATATAGAACAAAAAATGACGTTAGGAGAACGTTAAAATAAATCAGTTGATGTTTGAAATACTTGTTGCGTTTGTAAATCAAGGGAGATGACTATTCAAGCAAGGTTTTTTTTTTAATTATTGTTTTTCTTATGTTTTAAACTTATATTATAAAAGCGGAGCTCAATTCCAGTCTATTGTTTAGTGTGGGAGTATTTTTTGAAATAATTAAAGATTCGAGGATACGAAGTTGACCTACGTTTCTTGAAGAAGCAAGAATATTGATGTGAAAATCTGGTTCTGAATTAATGCAAGTGCGAATATGTTTATAGAACGACGAAGCAGTAGTGTTTAAGTGCTCTTTAATGCGGTGATGAAGCAATCTGGTAGTGCACTTAAGAGCACTTAAACACTACTGCTTCGTCGTTCTATAAACATATTCGCACTTGCATTAATTCAGAACCAGATTTTCACATCAATATTCTTGCTTCTTCAAGAAACGTAGGTCAACTTCGTATCCTCGAATCTTTAATTATTTCAAAAAATACTCCCACACTAAACAATAGACTGGAATTGAGCTCCGCTTTTATAATATAAGTTTAAAACATAAGAAAAACAATAATTAAAAAAAAAAAAAAACCTTGCTTGAATAGTCATCTCTCTTGATTTACAAACGCAACAAGTATTTCAAACATCAACTGATTTATTTTAACGTTCTCCTAACGTCATTTTTTGTTCTATATTTCGCGGTATCACGTGGCAAACTCTGCGGCTACTTTTCCAATTTTGAACACTCTTCCGCTGTCTTCTCTTGAAAACGGACTAATAAGTCTGAAATATATTGAGATTTATAACACCATTGAATACAACAGAAAAAAAAATTACTGTTGTTTAGAGTTAAAATTTGTGTGAAAAAGAAAAAACAAACAACAAAAAAAAAAGAAATTCATTTCTTTTGTTTGCATTTAATTTTACTTTATATAAAAAAAATCTCGCATTGTTTTTGGCTTTTAATTTTACCTTATAATTTTCTTCAACAATGCTTCAAGCAAACTACAACCTACTTATATATATATATATATATATATATATATATATATATAATCGAAACCAAAGCATAAAAAGCTGGCGACGTTGCCACTGTACGAAGGTGACACGGATATGAATATATTAAAATAATAAATTAAAAATAATCTAAAAATAATTATCAAAATGTATAACGATTTTTTTTAATTTTGATCCATTTTTGACCCCTAAAAACTATTTTCTAAAGACCCATAAACAATCCAACCATTTGAGGCTTCTAGCGCCGTTTGGCGACTTTTAGTTTTTGGGAGAGATAGAGTTCGAAAATATGGAGACAAACAGACAAGAAGACAGGCAGACGGAAAAAACAGACAGATAGACATATAGTCTTTTATATATATATATATATATATATATATATATATATATATATATATATATATATATATGCATATATACGGAGAGAAAGAGAGGGATAAAGATAGAGAAACAGAGACAGTGAGAGATAGAGATAGAAAGAGATAGAGATAGATAAATAGATAGATAGATAGATAGATAGAGAGAGAGAGAGAGAGAGAGAGAGAGAGAGAGAGATAGAAAGAGATTGAGAGAGAGAGAGCGATGAGGTTAAATTCACCATTCAAATTCTATTTTCTAACGAAGCTGGCAGTTCTCTAATGAAGCCTGGCAAAATATCTCAGCTTTTACTACTTTTTAGCTGCATCGGAATCTTTAAGAAGTTATAAGCAACGATAAGAAAGCAGCTCGTAACGATCTCTATCCCTCTGCAATTCCCCCTCTCTCTCACTTAAAACTGTAATAAGAGTTGTGAATCCAAGTAAATGCGAATCCGCCTATGAATGCATAAATGTTTGCATGTAGTTTTATCTATCTATCTATCTATCTATCTATCTATCTATCTATCTATCTATCTATCTATCTATCTATGGTTCCTAGCCCCCTCCCCCCCAAACAGCAGAGATTAGACCACTCATGTAATGATCCGGTCCCTGTTGGCTTTATGGTGGAATTTAAGTTCTAGGAGGTCCACCCTCCAAGGCTTTACCATCTCTCTTTGGTTGGTTTATTGCTAAGTGCCCAAGTCGCGTTTACCAGGAAATGCCGACGGGGCTGTCCAGGAACTTTGTGGATGTCAGAGTGCCCCTTCTCGGGGGTACTGACTTCTCAAACCTACTTTTCGACCCTGGTGTCTAAGTTATTGCACTGGGGGAGAACTAAATACCTATCTATGGTTTTATATTTCTCCCAATCTTCTAACTCTTCCTCTGCCCCCCTCTCTCTCTCTTTTACAATATATATATATATATATATATATATATATATATATATATATATATATATACTATTCCATGTATCTACATGAAATTTTATGTATCTATTTTCAGTATTTATTTCAACAGTGCTCAATACGTGGGTAAAGCTAGGTAATAAGTTATGAACTAATATATATGACAATTAAGCTACGCAAAATCACCTTAGTGAGGCTGTTTTTTTTAGATTAAATGCCATGTATATTTTCATACCTTACTATATATATATATATATATGTATATATATATATATATTATCATACATATTAGGCGTTACAAAATTAGATACTTATTTACACTTAGCTTTTGCTAACCTAATAAGAAACCTTTCACCTTTATTTTGTATTCCTTGTTTTGAATAAAACATTGTCAATGTAATTCCACAATGACCTGGATTTTCTAATATATATATATATATATATATATATATATATATATATATATATGCGTAAACTTTAAGTATTTACTCCAGCAGTGCTCAATACGTAGGTAGAGCTAGTTAGTAAGTTATAAATATATATGAGGTTTAAGCTACACTGAATATTCCGCGTTTCATCCGCTCTAGGATTATTCAGGCTTATGCGAGATTGTTGTGGTTATCTCGTCAACTTATATATATATATATATATATATATATATATATATATATATATATATATATATATATATATATATATATATATATATGGTTTTAAATAAAATAGTAGGCGGAAGTTTCTCGAGAGCTCTTTCGGCTATCATCTCTTCAGGAGTGAACCGATAGCAATCTAATGACCAGCATTTGGTTGACAACCCGTGCTGTGCCGATAGATATAAAATAGATTGGTTCGAGGTGCTACATAGAGCGGACTCCAAAAACCATTTAAAGATTTTGGAGGCCGTCTCTATCGCGGTGCGTCAACCTTCTTTGTGCCGGCAAAAGGAAACATCAAACGCATTGTTTCTCTTTGGGGAACTTTGAAAAAAATTTTTCTCCCGCTTTTTTTTTTTCTCCCTCGCTGTGCCAACATTTTTAATCGTTTTTTAAACGTAAATAAATTTAATTATTGTCCCCGTACGTTTGCACATTAAATAAGTTCCCCAATAGAACTCTTTATTTTCGTCACAATACTATTTATATTGCTATCGATTCACTCCTGAAGAGATGATAGCCGAAAGAGCTCTCGAGAAACTTCCGCCTACTATTTTATTTAAAACCATATACAAATTCTGTACCTCTAAACATTTATATATATATATATATATATATATATATATATATATATATATATATATATATGTGTGTGTGTGTGTGTGTGTATAATTTCAAATTATGGGTATTCAAGGGAGAAACTCATGAATTTAACGAGTGCTCAATAAAAGATAAAAGAAGAGTAAGATATATTTTTATCAATATTAAGTGTAAACATGATATAGGGTTGATAATTACGAAACTAGTATAGATAGTTTATATGGACTTGTTCCATTTCCACAGAGAACATGTTTTTCCACATGCTGTTAAGATATCAAATTCTCAAGCCAATCAACGTGTAAGAATTGCCAGCGCGTAAGAAGTCAACTAGCCTGGAGGAATTTTCGCGTTCCTCGGCGTATCCAGTCACTTGAAAAGAGATGTTCGCGAATTGATTTCTATAGTGTACAGTATAACATTGAACAACAATAACTGACCTGCTCGCAGAGCGGGGTTGTCCTAATCACTGCCCACGGCGACGTTCCACTTCATATCTTCATTCTCCAGTTTCGTCTCGGACCTTACAACCTTCTCTAACTGCATACGAGTCCGGGCATCGAGTATCAGACACTTCCAAAATAACCGATGTAAAAGAACTAACAGCGAATGTTAAACATAGCGAATTCAACAATCAACGGATGTTATAATAACTAGCTGAAGTGCAAATCTACGTCAGATAAAAAGGTTACAATTTAAAGTTAAAAGAGTTACCATATATTTCGGAGTATAAGACAACCCTTAACGTTATAAAATCATCTTTAAAAAACAATATTTAATAGGATATCGAGTGTTGCAATCTCTAGCCGTTGGTTTCGTTTCGTAATTTAGCAGTCGTCTTATACAACCATCTATAATAATTTTTGTATAAACTTTGCTTCAATTTTATACCTTGTCTTATCCGACGGTCGCTTTATACACTGAAATATACGGTACGTCCCTGACATATATATATTTTTTTATTACATTTCTACCCCAAACAAGGCAAATTGCCACTTTGGTGTTGGGGGCTACTATCAGGGGCAACAACTGCTGGGGTACTATGTAGGGATTTGGGCAAGATGTCGGTTCACGTTACACTTGAACTTCTGAACGTCAATACTGTTGGGGAAGCAGGGACCTAGAATGGAATTCCAGAGTCTAGCGGTTCTTGGGAAGAAACTATTGGAGTAAAAAGATCTTTGACATCTAGGGATCTCTACAGTGTGGGGTGGGATTTAGCAGCCTGTCGGGTTTGTCGAGGGTGCTCACGTCGTGAGGGCACAAGTGATTGCAGTTCATCAGAGCATTCACCATTAAAATACTTGTAGAACAGGCAGAGGGATGCAACATTCCGTCGATGGGTCAGAGGCTGAATCTTAGACGCCAGTTCAGGGCCTATCAGGTTTGCGACTCTCTTTTGAACCTTGTCAAGGAGTGAGAGACTAGCAGCAGATGCACCAGCCCAGATGTGGCAGCAATACTTCATACATGGGCGAATGGTGGCCTTATAGAGGTACAGGATACTTTCGGGTGTTAGTAGTTTTCTAGCACGGTAGAGAGAGAGCCCACCTTTCTTGCAGCGACCCTGGCAATGCCTTCAATGTAATTGTCCCAACTCATGTTTCCTGTGAACGTTAGGGCCAAGGAGTTTGAAAGATGTATTCTCAGATAAAGAGTCGTTGGCCATTGCTATAGGTGGTAGAGAGGGTTTCTTGTAATTATTGAATGAAACTAGTTTAGTCTTGGCAGCATTGAACGCGAGCAACCAGTTTTGTCCCCATTCCACCACAGATTGGAGGTCTTCCTCTAGTGTTTCTGCCATTTCTTTAGAAATGTGTTCATTCGTCTTCCTGTCGTGCCTGCCATAGAGTGTAGTGTCATCAGCATATATACCCATATCAGAGGCAATTTTGTCAGGGAGGTCATTTATGAATATCAGGAACAATAGAGGTCCAAGGATAGAACCCTGGGGCACCCCCGTATTTATATCATATTGTTTAGATGTACGACCGTCGACAACAACCTGGATTTTTCTCTTATCTAAGAAGGATTTAATTATGTTATGTATTCTACCAGTGATACCGTATGATCTGATTTTCCTGAGGAGACCCTCATGCCATACCCTGTCAAAAGCCTTAGATATATCTAGAGCCACCGCTCTGCCCTCCCCCGCTTTGTCCAGTGAACGGTATATACGTTCAGAGATCACAGTTAGGATGTCTGCTGTGGAAGGGGCTTGTCTAAATCCATATTGTTTGTCAGTCAGAAGTTTAGCATCTGTAAGATGATGGACTAGAGCATGGTTAATTATGGTCTCAAATATTTTGGCAAAAAGTGGGAGGAGGCTAATGGGGCGATAATTTGATGGGTCAGTCCTTTCGCCAGAATTCTTGAATACTGGTACAACAGAAGCAGTTTTCCAACAGCCCGGAAAGCAAGCTTCATTAAGGCATTTGTTGTAGAGTTTGGAGAGAACTGGAGCTACTTCGGCTGAGCACTTTTTTAATAGCACAGCTGGGATAAGATCGGGTCCACATGCTTTTGAAGTGTCAAGGTTTTTTATGATAGCATGCACCTGAGCAGGGTGGTTTTCAGATCGTCTAGCGTGGCGTCTGTCCGCATAGGAAAGTCAGGTAGGGGGTGGTTGGAAGGGTCCAGTGTGGTTTGAGGCAAACCGACTGGCAAGCATGTTAGCCTTGTCGATTGCTGAGGAGACAACCTCGTGATAGTTGGATAGTGAGGGAATTGTTGATTGCCCATTATTTACTACACTGTAGTTGATTTTACAGAAGTCTCGAGTTCCTAGTTTTGGTACTTCGATGCGCTTTTTAGTGGTTTCCGTAAATTCTCTCTTAGCTGTCGCTATTTCTTTCTTAACGTTATTTCTAGCTTCTATATACGTCAGTCTGTTTGAACTGGATTTATGTCGGTTAAACCTTCGGTATGCATTCTGCTTTTGAGCAATGGCAGTTGCACAAGTCGACGTAAACCATTGGGGAGAGTGGGGCTTACTATTAAATTTCTGCATGGGAACATGCGCTTCGATTGCAGTTTTGAACCAGTCAATGGTCTCGTTTTCACATTGTTCAGCAGGGAGAGAAAAATATTTCTCCATGGGGCATCTCTGATTAGTTCCCTGATGGCTTCCCAGTCAGCCTTTTTATAATATCTCGTTGTTTTGAGCATTGGCTCTTCAGTTTTGGCTCTAGAGTTTAGGGCGATTTCAACCATTATCACTGCATGATCAGCGTTCCCGAGTGGGCTGTGGGCCTTTGTTATGCAGTCATCGGGAACTGTGGTCAAAAACAGATCTAGAAGTGATGCGTGTTGTTCTGCCTGGTCAGGGAAACGCGTTGGAAACGTAACAATTTGTGATAGGGAGTGAGATATAGTGAAGCTATGAGTTGTACTGCCCGCTGCATCTGTGTAAGTAGAGAATCCAAGCCAGTTTTTGTGGTGGACATTAAAGTCACCAAACACATGTATTTGTGCGCTAGTGTCGAGGGACAGTGCCGTGTCTATGCTGTCAGATACTTTGTTTATTATGGTGCAGTCCTGAGTCGAGGGAGAGCGGTAGAGAAAATAATAGTAGCTAATATTGTGTTGCATGTTTAGTCTAAAGCACATAAAGGCTTGATCATCTGTTTCTAGGTTTGTTTCTCTAGTCAAGGGAAGTGTATTACGAATGTAAACTCCAAGTCCGTGCATATGTCTGTCAGAGTCCTTACGGCAGAGTGGGAGATATCCAGGCATGTTAAAGTGGTTAGAGGGAATGGAGGAGTGTAGGTTAGTCTCACTTAGTGCTAAGATATCCGGGGTATTTGTTAAGAGAAATGCTTCAACATCAGCTAAATTAGTTCTAAGCCCACAGATATTTGTGAATGCGAGCCTCAAGGGAGGAGGCAAGTTGAATTTGTTTGTCCCTAATCCTGGTTTAAGCTTATTTTTAGATTGTACTGTCGTCATATTTTTTTTTAAAGAGTTTCGGTTTAGGTAAGGGGGAGCTAAACAAGAGGTTATGCAGAGCTTCAGACATGCATCACAAGTAGACCATCAGCTGACCTTTCTCCAATTAGGATTGTGGCCTCAGGAAAGCCCACCGGGAATAAGTGCAGGGTACCTTTCCATACGCGTCCTGGCACTACAAACAACCCGATATTATACAACTGTTGATGGAACAGCCGCTCTAAGCGCTACCAAAGAGTTAGGGCTCCTGTACTACCAGTTGGAAACAGCAGCCAGGAACTGTCAATCCGGTACCCTCAACCCATTAGAAGAAGGTCAACCCAATCTAATTGCTCAGGCATATCTCATACTCAAGCACTCCCAAATGTTCAGTTTTAGGGGTGAGGTGTGCTGGGAATGGGAAAAAACGGCGTTCGTTGCCCTAGCCAGGAAACAAGATCTGCCGCTGGGTGTTTCTGTCGAATCACTGAGATAATGTCTCTGCGCTTGACTAATAGGCAAAGAAGGAGTATGGAAGCCGGGCGATAGACAGAGCCTATCTACTCCTTAAGCAGTTTAGGTTTGCAAACCGGTGAAGTTGTTTGAGTCACCAGCTCTAGGAAGGTTGTCATCCAAGACTGAAGATGCTTCCCTCCCCTTTGGTTTAGTTTCAGAGTTTTCCTTCTCCTAGACGGATGATCTGGGAAGACCTACTGGGTTCGTCAGCACTGAGAAGGTTTTCTCCGCGCCTAGGTTTTAATCCAGGTATTTCTGCGACCCCGCGTGGTTAGTTAGTGTTACTGGGTTAATGTATGTGGTCTAAAATATAAAGGTAAATAAAATCGGTATCTCCACTTGCAGAGTAATTAAAGAAGGTGATGTTTGAACGAAATACGGTAATGGAGGTGATAATCGATAGTGGCACTGTTTTACTCACAGAAATTATCGAAATGATGCTGAATAATACAAAAGAAATGAAATAGTAGAGCGAAATCATCGGACGGTCAAAGCAATGGCCGCAAAAAATCCACAGAGGCTTCATTCTGGTACAACATGGCTACGAAAGTCGAGACAGAGAACTGTCGCACATGTCAATTTTTAATTAGAAACGAGGTCACCGAAGAGATACCTCCCAAAGAATCGATGCGCAAGGATCAGGCAGAATCCAAATAAGAGAGTAGGTTTAGGGGAAACCACGGAACACACAGTGTTCGATGCAATGGGGAAGGGAGTAATTACTGGAATGCAATATCCTAATAAGTTGAATGTCGATGGGATGCAGCAATGGAAATATTACAGAGAGAAGGTAATATGCTGATTTGGGTACGATACTAGATGATGTAAAATTATTTTAAAATATATTTTGACTAGAATTTACAAAAAATAATTTGTACGAATAAATGTGAATCTATTTCATGTTTATAACAATGAAATTATTATTTTAAACTTTTGTATTTCAACTATTTTAAGTTGTGAACTTCAGAAGCGGTAATGAGCAAGCATCGTCATATAGTTTTTTTTTATGAAGTTTGTCATCAAGTTAACCTATCTATCCTTTTTCTACTTGTTCACATTGGGGCCAGATTGGGAAATCTTGGAAATTATTTAATATCTAGACTTAAAATAATCCACTGATAATATTGGAAGCGTTTAACTAATTTCAGTGAATAAAAGTGTTTTCAAAATGTTTTAATTTTGTAGGATCTGCCTAAACCCAAAGCGTCACATTTAGACATGTGGGGTTTAAGAGGGACTAAAAACACAGCGTCGGACATTATTTCACTTAAAATAATCCCCTGGTATTAGTTGAGGGTTTGTTTGATGCATGCTGATTAACCAATTTCTATACAAAATTCTTTTCCAAATATTTTAATATGTAGAGGATTTAGATCCAATTTGTCTGTCTGTATTTGGGCAGTTTAGGTTTAAAATCTAATTTGCAGGTATATATCCCTGTGGGTTAGCTGGAAGTGTATCATAATGAAAAAAATTGTTATAAATGAACATCTTGAAACAAACAAACAAACAAATAAAAAACATTAACAACTTAAATTCTCATCATCTTTTGTTGCCCTCATTTTGTCTCAGTATGAATCTTAATTGTTTTGCTCATGCTCATCGTCTGCATCTTCCTCGATGCATGCAATATATAACACATTGTCATAGGGCAAAATCTATTTACTTGTAGATCACTCTGCACTATTTCCTGCGCAAAAGATAGATCTGTGTTCGATAAGTTTCTGTAATATTTGTTCACATATCGACTCCTCGAAAAAACCCTAAATATCCACCCTCCGTCCAACTACTTCTCTACTGTCTCTATTTAATAAAATCAAAAGTAAATCCCTTAAACGTTTAGGTCATGTCAAACGATCAACCACTGGCCTGTAAAAGTTATGCTTCGAGGGTATGTTAGAAGGCAAAAAATTCAGAGGAGAGTCAAAGAGAAAGTGGAGAGAAATGTTTTTGATTGGACATCTTTCAACAGTTGGGCGTTTATCGATTAAGTCGCTCTGGATCGGAAGGAATGGCGAAAAGTAAGTCACGTGGGTTCGCAATCCGCACCGGAAGCGGAAGATGCAACTTTTGATGATGACTCCTGCTTAACAATCATGAGTATGTAAACTTTTTAATATGCTTTGAATTTCTATTTAACATTTGAATTTCAAAAATTATCCTGGATTTTTTTAACAACTGTCCTCTATTAATCTTACAGGTAACGTATATATACTTTTTTCTTTCGTGTAAAAATATTTATAAAATGATTACAAAGTGTTAATAGCAATACATATGAAAAATTTAAATTGCTTAAAAAAATCTCCATAATGGCATGCATAGAAAGAACTTGATGATCTAAGCGATTACTTGCGCCCTCTCTGTTTTGACTCAGTCAAGATCGCGCGCCTCATAACCCTGCTCTCATAATCATCTGTTCTAGTCTCATCAAGGCGAGGATAACCAGCCCAAATAGTTACCAAACTTTCAGCCTTCCATTTATCTGAACTACTGCTGTCAGCGAACGATAATGGATGGATAGCTATTTGCGGAAGTCGATTTTATAACCGGGGATCTCTAAAACAGATGTTAAGAAGCGATGGTTGAATCTATCAAAAGCTTTGAACTGATCCAAGTTGATCAAAATGGCATCAGTGTCATCTTCTATCCCATATGGGATAGTACGAACGAAATGTAATTTGCTCTGAATCGATCTCCTGTTTACAGTGTAGTTGTATTTGTGTTCAACTCTCCAATAAAACAGAGCAGCCAATTCGATGCGTATCATTGTTCAGTTGTGCTCTATAACCAAAAGTATTCATTTTGAACGCGCCCTGTCATATCAAAGAGCTTACTCTTGATTTTATGATATCATTTTTACATAATCAATTGAATTAAAGTTAAGCATACAAAAATCAAGTGTTGTAGTTCAATTGTGCTCTAAAAGCATTCATTTTGAACGCGCCCCAGTCTTATAAAATAATAAGCAGTAGATTTTATGGGCTGAACCTTTCTGCTTGTGCAGTGATAAACCTTCGCAAATTAACTTCTAATCTAATAGTTTTTTTTTCTTCGGACTGCTATACTTTGGAATTCCCTCCCTGTGTCCTGCTTCGCCGAGGTTATAATATGCAAAAGTTTAAATGTAATGTGCATAGGCATCTCGGTGCTCAACTCCCCTCCAGTTCCCTTTGTCACGTAACTAAAAAGAAGCTCATTGCCTTACAAGTTGCAATAGGCTATTTTTGGGAAAATATATCTATGTAAAAATGTATCTTTAGTAATTAAAAATATGTGTAAGGGAAATTTATAAATCAACTTTCCTACAAAAAGCGAAAAGGTTGACAATTTCCAAACGTATCTTAAATTGATTAAATCTTTAAAAATAACCGATTTGTGAAAAAGTTGATCAAACGAGACAAGTAGGTAAAACTGTTCTATCTTCCGGGGTTGTATTAACTGTGTGTATACAAAAAAAAAAAAAGAAAAAAAAAACGAAACAAAAAAAGAAAAAAACAACAACCCTTATCCTTGAGTGGCCTCTGGGCCTTGATAATGTGGTGATGCCTATGTAAAAAAAAAACAACAAAAACAAAATGGCTGCCGATTCTATGAAAGCGCCAATCGTCTGTGTATTTAATGGCGAGGATAAACGCTGATTGAATACAAGCCTCGCTGATAACGAGAGAAAAATTAAACTATCCGGTTATGGCATTTGTCGTCTGTAATAAACAGAAAAAGAAACAAAAAACGCCTGTCTGACTTTTAAGAATTATTTGGTTTTCCGACAAAGTGACGAATGGCTTCTTAAACGGAAAGAAAACAAATAACAAAAATAGAACGGATTGACAGCGTTTGTTTGTAAGTAAAAAAAATGCGAATGGAGGAAATTTCATTTTGTAAATGGTCCGTTTCCGAAGAGATGACACTTTTGGCATGAAGCCATCTTTCGTCTTTTTTTATATTTTTCATATGATTTGTAATCGTCTAAAACTTACGAAGATATTGAGTGGATCTTAGAAAGTTCCGTAATGGAAAAGCATTGGATAATTTCAAATTTGGTTGGAAAAACAAAAACAAACGTAATTTTTATGAGTGGTCCGAATTGCAAAGTAATATTTCTGATATATTAATATACTTGTGCGTGTATTTGTAATGTGAGAACTGGGATTGCTACACATACGCACGCACACACACACACACACATAGATTTTATTAAACAAACTAAATATAAGACTCACTATCATTGCCTGAGGAGTAAAAGTAATCGATTTGATGAATATCGAAATAAATATTTTTACATCAATATATATATATATATATATATATATATATATATATATATATATATATATATATATATAATATAATATTCCGAATTTTATTATGTTTATATAATTGAGAATTCAGTAATCGTTCATATACCTATAAACTTTTAGTCAGTATAAGGTGACTTAATTTGTAAACTTCAAAATTACCAGTTTTTGTAATCGAGCATTCATATATTATTTTCACAACATCAAGACAACAAAGGTTGGATTGATAGCAACAAGCAGTGTATTTTCATTGTTCGTTACAAATGTTTCGCGACTATTCGGACAATTTCAAACTTTATATGTTTTAAGAAACAGAAAAGGGAAAACCTTCTAAAGGAAGAAATGTAGGTTAATCTTTTATCGCATACTTTTCTTTAAAAGGGAAGTGAATTCCATATTGTTCATCAAAAAAGTGTTTTTTTTTCTCAGCGGCTGAAGAGAGGCCGTTCTTGTGAATATTTTCATACAATATAAGGCTTGAAATTTGTCCGAATAGTCTCGAAACAATAATATATATATATATATATATATATATATATATATATATATATATATATATATATATACATATATATTATTTTAGCAAAATCAAGAAAACAAATGTTGGATTGATAGCAATATATATATATATATATATATATATATATATATATATATATATATATATATATATATATATATATATATATATAAGTTAGAGAAGCATGTCATCCAAGGCATGAAAGTTGTTAAACAAAATGTTTCTACTGTAGACTTTAAAAATAAAGGTACAAGATTCAATTTGAAATTTATTTATCTTCAAAGTGTACTTTTATAAATTTTACAAAGTTAGGTATAAAGATTTAATTTAAATTGAATAGAAAAATTACCTTTGATTTACTATATGTAATGTACATTCTGTTGCACTTTTAAAAAAAATCATTGAACATTTTATATCTATATTAATTGGTAGATGAACGATAATGTTTTTAAATTGCAACAAAATGTACATTACATAAAATAAATCCAAGGTATTTTTTTGATTCAATTTAAATTACATTTCTAACAGAAAATCTTATCTTTTTAAGATTATATTTTAAAACTCTCCTTCTCCTATTTCAGTTTGTATTTCTCCTCACACCACAACTCATTTTGCAACCCCCTCTTTGTATTATTACAGGTCTGAATATTCTATCTGTTTCAGTTTGTATTTCTCCTCACATCACAACTCATTTTTTGCACCCCCTCTTTGTAATATAGGTCTGAATAATGAGGAAATCTGAATATTTTTAACAATAACTTTAAAATAACTTTTTTCGATTAAATTTTTTAAAACTTCTTTCCGAATAGAAAATCTTTAAAATTTAATAAGGAATATATTTCATATAGTTTTCATTAACAAATATTCAGTATATAACGAGAAAATAGAGATGAAAATTTCAAAAGGACTGTATAACTGGTTACGGTCAATAGTAGTCCTCGCCAGCAAAAGTCTTTGTTATTGTTATTTTATTCTATCAGTATTATTTAAAACATTTTGTGTCCTGCTCTTTCGCGCGAGGACTAATATATGTATATATATATATATATATATATATATATATATATATATATATATATATATATATATATATATATGATAAAAAGGTTGGATTGATAGCAATATATTATGCATATATATATGTGTGTTTGTCAGTCTGTGTGTGTGTATCGATGTGTGTGTCTGTGCGTTTGTTATTTATACAAATATATTAATTAAATAAAATTGAAACCAGTATTTTCAGAAGTTCTGAAACGGACTGTTTTATATATAGTTTACATATATATATATATATATATATATATATATATATATATATATATATATATATATATATATATATATATATATATATATATATATGTATATATATAGGGTGACCCAAATAAACGGGCCCTAACTCTAATTAGGCCCCGTTTCTTAGTGTTTTGTCCGAATAAAATGAAACTTATGGTCATAACTAGTTTATTATATTCAAAACATCATATCAAAACACTAGGGTCTTTGGCCTGTTTTTCTCCGTTCTACAGCATATGTTCTAGATGGCCTCCATTTAGCTTTTTTTTGGGGGGGGTCATATATATATATATATATATATGTGTGTGTGTGTGTGTGTGTGTGTGTGCGCACGCGCGTGTGTATGTATAAGTATACATATATATATATAAATATATACGAGGGGCGTGCAATAAGTAATGCCCCTGCCCCACTTCCAGTTGTCTGATCTAGCTGGAATTTTGCATGTGCAATGACTTATATCTTTACAGATTATGTGGCAAATTACAGGTCTGAAGTAATTGTGGTTTCTATTTTACAGGTGTTTGAACTGAGCCAGGTGTGAAATGGAGCCTGTTGAATGTCGAGCAATGATCCGGTTTTTGTATTTGAAAGGACGCACACCACAGAAGACTTTTGATTAAATGAAAGAAACTTATGGTGATAATACCCATCATATGACCTTGTAAAACGCTGGCATCGAGAATTCAAACATGGCCGGAAGTCTGTGTAAACAGGACCCAGACCTGATCTCCCCCCCTTCTGCCATTGATGAGGCATCTGTTCGTCGAGTTGAAGCTACCATTTTGGAAGATCGGCGCATTACTATTCGCCAAATAGCCCAAGATGTCAAGATTAGTTCAGGGTTTGTGGAAACTATCATTAATGACCATTTGCATATGCATAAGGTGTCTGCCAGATGGATTCCCAGGTTGTTCATACGTTCCAGAAGCGAGAACGCGTCGAGTGCTCGAGGATGAATTTGGAGATGTGCCAAGAAGATGAGTCCAAGTTTTTCAAAAGACTGAATACACAGGAAACTTGGGTCCATCACTATGATCCAGAGACAAAAGCCCAGTCGATGCAGTGAAAGCACTTGGACTCACCACCTCAAAAGAAGGCAAGGGTGCATCCCTCCGCTGGCAAGGTCATGCTCACAGTCTTCTGGGACTAGGACGGAGTAGTGATGATAGATATCCTGGCAAAGGGTACCACAATTACAGGAGCCTATAATGCTTCGCTTTTTAGCCTCCTGCAGGACAACGCTTCAGTCCACAACTCGCATGTCGTCAGATCAGAATCACGGGCGTGTGGTTATGAAATCCTTTCCCATCCTCTCTACTCTCCTGACCTTGCACCCTCTGACTTTCCAGTAATGAAGTTATTTTTGAAAGGAAAGCGTTTCCCAGATGATGCAGCCTTGATTTCTGAAGTAATCTCGTGGTTGGAGGACCAAGTTGGGGTGTTCTACAAAAACGTCCTCCAGAGCTGCATCAAACGATGGAAGAAATGCATAACTCTGGTTGGTTTCTCTGTAGAGAAAGACTAATAAATATGCAGTTTCGTTGCTCTACTGCCATGGGAAGTGGGGCAGGGGCATTACTTTTTGCACGCTCCTGGTATATATATGTATATATATATATATATATATATATATATATATATATATATATATATATACTAGCAAAAGTACCCATTATTGACTGGGTTCAAAAGCAGCCTACAGAAAATGGACTCTGATTTATGAAAGCATGATAGGTTATGAAAGGGAAGTGTTGTAAAGAGATAGCTTCGAATTTAGGGGTATCAAAACCAAAGCAAAATATGATGAAAGTAAAAATAAAATAGATAAACCCCATAATTTATTATATTATACCTGTTCACACTGAAACACTTATCACAATATTTTGTGGATCTATATTAAAAAGCCTTGTTAAACTTTGTGAGATATTTCCATTCTATTGGAGGTCAGGTGCGAACGAACACGCCATAATTATATTATACCATATTTCTACAAACTGAAATATATTATCAAAGTATACTTAGGCAGATAGATATGAAAAGTCTTTATTAAAGTTTGTGCCTATTTCCATTCTATGGATGCCAGGCACGAACAAAGACCCCACAATTTTATCATACCATCCCTATTTAAGATAAAACATACTTATCAAAGTATTGTTATGTACATCTATATCAAAATCACTTGTAAACTTTTTTTTCAATTTTAAATTTTTTATTTCTATACTTTGTGGACCAAGCGCGAACGCAAACCCCGCAATTTTAATGAATCACCGTTCTGCCAGATCAAACATATAGGAGCCTATTCGTGACCACACACACACACACACACACACACACACACACATATATATATATATGCTGGGCGACACTCGTAGTAGGTAGACCTAGTATAGAATTAAACACGATGTGGGAACCGTTAATGCCACCTTAATTCCATTGATATCCCATGGTTATTGCCAGCGAAAAGTCAATGGCAAGCGGCTGTTGAGATAATGCAAATTCATTACTGAAGATTATCAGTAAGGGTTAAGAATCTGGGGAGACTTGTTGTCACCGAGACTCAAGGGAATATCACCGGTTATTGTCAGTGAGCATTTTATAATGATGAGCTGTGTGAGAACTCTTAGTGAGTGAGATGATAATGGTGATGATGATGATGATGATAATAATAATAATAATAATAATAATAATAATAATAATAATAATAATAATAATAATAATAATAAATTGCCCCCCCCCGAAAAAATATTACTCTGTGTTATGTACACACTAATAATTTTGCAGAGTTAAGTAGAATGGAAAGACCTAAAAGAAGAAACACTGTCCAGACCTCCAGATGGTGTGTAGGGGAGAGTGCTGAAAGCTTGGGGAGCCAAGGTGCCAGCCACATTTCAGTGAAGACCAATGGTTGATGCCAACGAAAAAAAACAAAACAAAAACAATTGTAAATAATACAAAGTTATTTACAAAGGTTATTAAAATTATTGGAGAGTACTGGAAACCTAGGTAAACATATTGTCACTCAGATTCTAGGGAACACCACCGATTTAATCAGTGAGTAATCTCTGATAATGGATTATTTGGGGACTCTTGTGAGTACAGATGATAATAATCAAATATAAAATGGAGTTCAATATCCTTATTGTTTTTCTGTAGTTGACATCTTCGAGAAAACGTATAAAGAACTCGCTAATTTATGGTTTCGATATAACGAGTTGTTTTTGCAAATACGTGTAAGAGTCCTTTTAACAAATCAACTCTTCTACATAAAGGTAAAAGTTTGACATTTTCTAGTCATATCTTTGTTTTCACTAATCACGTTTTTAAGAGTGATCGAATTGTGGAAAAGTTAATAAAACGAGACAGGTAGACACATTTGTTCTTTCTTTCGGGTTTGGGTTTCGAGTTGCATTAACTATGTGTAGGAAAAACAAAAGCAAAACAAGTAAGCAAGAAAAACAAAATGGCTGCCGATTTTATGAAAGCGCCAATCGTCTGTGTATTTAATGGCGAGAGTAAACGCTGATTGAATGCAAGCGTCATTGATAACAAGAGAAAGACTAAACTATATAGCATTTGTCGTCTGTAACAAATATAGAGAAATAAAAGACGCCTGTCTGACTTTTAAGAATTATTTGGATTTCTGGAAAAAAAAAATGGCGAATGGCTTCTTAAACAGAGAGGAAACAAAAATAGAACGGACTGACTGCGTTTCTCTGTGAGTTAAAAAATACAAATGGAAGAAATTTCGTAAATGGCCCGTTTCCGAAAAGATGAGAGATTTGGCAGGAAGCCACATGTTTTATTTTTTATATTATTTACTTTATTTTTATCGCCTGTTTCTTACAAACAGATGGAGTGGATCTTAGAAAGTTGGAAAATCATAGGATAACTCCAAATTTGCTTAGAGAAACACAAACAAACGTCATTTTCATGAGTTGCCGAAACCGCAGAGTAATGCGTATATATAGCTAGTAATATATTTGTGTGGGTATTTGTAAGAGGGGGCTTAATGTCCTCTCTCTCGTTTCTCTCTCGCTCAGCCTATATATATATATATATATATATATATATATATATATATATATATAGAGAGAGAGAGAGAGAGAGAGAGAGAGCTCGAGAGAGAGCTCGAGAGAGAGCTCAATGCATATATATACACACATATTAGGGACCAATATATATATATATATATATATATTTATACACACACACACACACACACACACACACACACACACACACATATATATATATATATATATATATATATATATATATATATATATATATATAGTTATCCATATACAGTACTGTTTCACAGCTCATCAGTGCGGCTAGACAAGTAACTACCGCAAGTAAGAATCGAAACCCGATCGCCCAAACGGCAGTCGGAGCTTCTAACCGTTAGGCTTTACGCCTGCTGCTATGCGGGCAGTGAATTAACAATGTTTTACATTGTCCAAATAACTAAGCTACATTTGTTAACACAAAGAGCATCGCTTCATGCGCTAATGCTAATCTGTATATCACTTCCTAATATACTCAACCTAAGATAGGGAGGATTATAGTCCTCTACATACAGTACTGTTTCGCTGTTTATCAGCTACTAGGTGCGGCTAGACTATATATATCTATGTATATATATATATGTGTGTGTATGTACGTAACATAGCGCGAACAGCTATATTCAAATACTGAGTCATGAGCGAAATGATGTTACGGTAAGGAAAAGGAAGACTATATAAGAGAGAGAGAGAGAGAGAGAGAGAGAGAGAGAGAGAGAGAGAGAGAGAGAGAGAGAGTCATTTGAAGAAGACGATTACGTGAAAGACGTCAGAGCTGTAACGAGAAGCAGGTGGGCGGGCGAATGAGGAAATAAATGTCGTTGTACAACATAAAAAAAGGAAGTTGAAGTTTTTTTTTCTATTATCTACTTTGCGACTGAGGTTACAACGTATTGGTTCTCGGACAACGTTACATTCAATATGAACAACTAAAGCAAAAACCGACTATCCTTCCTCGAAAATATCATGATTTAATGACTATCGATCAAAACATCGTCCTGCCCAATTTGCTTTTATACATGTTTGTATAAATAACACATATTAATACACAGATGCAAACACACACACACGCACGCAAACACACACACACACACGCACACACACACACACACACACACACACACACACACACACACACACATATATATATATATATATATATATATATATATATACTAGCAAAAATACCCGTCGTTGACTGGGTTCAAAAACAGCCTACAGAAAATTAACGCTGATTTATGAAAGTATGATAGGTTATGAAAAGGAAGGGTTGTAAAGAGATAGCTTAGAATTTGGGGGTATAAAAACCAAAGCAAAATATGATAAAAGTAAAAATAAAATAGATAAGCCCCATAATTTCTTATACCATACCTGTTCACACTGAAACACTTATCACAATATTTTGTGGATCTATATAAAAAAACCTTGTTAAACTGTTTGAAATATTTCCATTCTATGGAGGTCAGCCGCGAACGAACACCCCATAATTTTATTATACCATATTTCTTCAAACTGAAATATAATTATCAAACAGATAGATATGAAAAGTCTTTATTAAAGTCTGTGCCTATTTCCATTCTATGGAGGCCAGGCGCGAACGCAGACCCCACAATTTTATTATACCATCCCTATTTAAGATAAAACATGCTTATCAAAGTATTCTTATGTACATCTATATCAAAATCACTTGTAAACTTTTTTTGATTTAAATTTTTTTATTTCCATACTTTGTGAACCAGGCGCGAACGCAGACCCCACAATTTTAATGAACCATCGTTCTGCCCGATCAAACCTACCCATTCCTGTGTCTCGATACATCTTCTATCATTATATGTAATCAGTTTTTTTAAAATAGTCAACCATATAGGAGCCTATTCGTGACCACACACACACACACACACACACACACACACACACACACACACACACACATATTCAGGTTTATATATATATATATTACATTTAAATATTTTAATAAACTAGACTTATAAATCTGTAACGTCCGAAATTGCTCATCAAAATTTTGTAGCTAGAAAGTAAAGTAAATCCCTACCAAAATTTCAAACGAAGAATGAGAACAACGACATTCCTCCTGTCCAACGTGTTTGAATATATGGTTAAGTAGCAGTTTTAGTTATTTAGAACTGCTTTAAAGCTTCATCGCCCACTCATTTTTCGACCAAATTACAAACTATTATTACAGTTTATAGATCACTTTCTAAGCTGTATTGTGAAAAACAATCTTCAATTTTCGTTCAGTAAAACAAAACTTATGATGGATTTTCTGGTGTTCAAAATCATAAAAATATGTAAGAAGGCTGCGGCGCTTTTTATGACTGGTTCCCATAGCAATCACGTCGCTTCAGTGACTACTGTTGCTACTAATTCACTGTTGTCGTGAAAGGAGAATAACAAGTGAAATAAAAAGAATGAAAGTATGAAAGGGTGATAATTGCGGAATTTTATTGAAAGCAGACGAGTGTCGTACATTGCTATTACATATGTGTTTATGAGGGCAAAAAATAAGACTGAACTTAAACAAGGAATAAGTGAACTTACTGGATGTCTGGAAAAATCATGGATTACAATAGAAAAGTACGTGTATGAAAAATGATATGGTTAAGCTTAAACATGGAAAAGTAAAGGACTAGTTGTTAAAACTGAAAAAGAAAAAGACAAGATATTCTAGTAAGAAATATAATAAAGTTATAACTTAAAATATTGCAGCATTAAGAATTTTTAAAAAATTTATTTATAACATTAAATAATCAATAATTAATGCTGCAATATTTTAAGATAAATTTATTATATTTTTTACTAGAATAGTTTTGTCCTGCTTTTTGACGCGTAACTTATATCCCGTGTTATCTGGGGCCTTTCGACGACGGATCTAATTTTATTTTAATTGCTTCGGATATTTTTCATATTAACCACATCGGATTGGAATATTACCAAACTTCATTATTGTGAATTTAGATTGATTGAAATTCCGAAAACATATATCGTATATATGAAAAACAGACCGAAATAGGTAATTCCAGAGTATAATGAAGATTTTTGAGGCGATCAAGAATCCTCCTTTCTTGATCGCCTCAAAAAACTTCATTATACTCTGGAATTACCTATTTCGGTCTGTTTTTAATTTTTATTAATTTTTATAAACAGTCTACAAATAATTTTTGCATTTATGACAACTGTCATATAATGTCGTTGTATACAATCCTAAAACCAGCAAATCTTTAGCGTTGCTATATGTATAAATTTTCTAACATATTTCTTTCCCCTAAAGAGAAGAATTTTTCATTCTTTGAAACTCCACGAAATCAGGAGTTATTAATCGTCTTTCTTATAGTCGAATATATATATATATATATATATATATATATATATATATATATATATATATATATATATATATATATGTATAAGTCGATCTTTTATTGTCACGAGAGATATAGTGGTATACCAAAATAAACGATAAACTTTTTTTGTGTTTGTTTTTAATTCTACAGCTTGTAGACCTTGGTATAAGTTTTGATAGGGCTTTAAAGCTGAATGCAATTTTTACGACATCATTTGTTTTTTAGATTTTAACATGAAAGTATAGAATAGTTAACCTGTTAAGAATGGGGTTCTTACTAGTAACATTTACATTGTTAACATGGCAGCTATTCTGTACTGATATGTAACAATTTAATCAACAATATATATATACATACACACACACATATATGTATATATATATATATATATATATATATATATATATATATATATATATATATGGTAATTTATGACAATTTATGGAAATTAAGCTATATAGATATTTATATACTTTATCCCCTTAGGAAATACTCAGGTTGAAAGGGATGGAATTTGTGTAATCGTTTTTGTTGTATATATATATATATATATATATATATATATATATATATATATATATATATATATAAACGTAATGTTTAGTCTAGCTAATTATCTATTTATTCATTGTTATTCCCTCCCACGCCTTAATGTTTTCATTAAGGCTTTTCTATGTGAAAGTACACTAGGGGACCACCCGAAGACGGTCAATGTGCACTGGTTGTCCTACCTGCAAAAAGGTGTTTTTTCCCGAAAGCCGTTCTTAACATGAGGAGGTTTTAAAATCAACTTCTTAAACGTAAGTTTCGGGTTATCCCACAGTGCACTTTCACCCTTTTCTCAAACAAAATGTCGCTAACTTTTTTCCATCCTCTTTTTTGTTCTGTTTCATAAGGGTGACACACTTTTGTGAATGAGTCGAAATAATAACACCGATCCCAGAACGCATAACTGCCGACTATTAGATTCATGGCTAGAGATAACTGCTAGCCTGGCTACACTGAACAACTGTGATACAGCGAAACACTGTCTGTGATTGACTATATATATATATATATATATATATATATATATATATACATGTGTGTGTGTATGTGTGTGTGCGCTCGCGCGTAATATTTTTCTTTTTATTTTTCTCTATTAAGCGTTGCTCGGAACCGAAAACTGAAATGTTCGAAAGGGTGTATAACGCCCTTGTGTATACGCTTAGTTTCCACATAACTGGTCATACGTATCTGCCATTAGTTATCATAGCTATGCACACCTGCGTCTAATTACCACTGACAGGTACGCTGTCTGAGGTGGCTATCTTTATCTGGGATCTATTCAAGAGCATCGCTTCACTTCGACACGATTAATAATATCTTTCTAAACACTATGCCGCAGGCCGGTCAGATAAACAATGTTAGTGTCCAGATAATAATCGGTTTTCGCATACGAGAACAAAATAAGAACTGTCGCCATTTTGAAATTTAAATAAAAGAACTTTCTGTGTGGAAAACGTTTTTTAGTTCCGTCTTCGCATGAAAAAAAAACGTCTTTCTAAGTCGGTCCGTCATACTTAGGTTTTAAAGTAGCATTTTCTGTATGTCTGCCAAGCTAAGGTTTAAAATAGCATTTCCTTTGGTATTTCATATTAAGGTTTTTAATAACATTTTTAATAACATTTTCTTTGGTCTGTCATACTTAGATATTGAATAGATTTTTTTTTGGTCTGTCATACTTCAGTTCCAAAAACATTTCGTTTTGGTCAATCATACTTAATTTTGACTAGCAATTTTTAAATCTTTCATACTTTGGTTTCAAATAGCATTTTGTTTGGTTTCTCTTACTCATGTTAAAAATAGAATTTCCTCCGATCTGTTATACTAAGATTTAACATAGCTTTTTGTTTTCGGTAATTCTTAGGTTTCAAATAGCATTTCCTTTGGTCTGTCATACTTAGGTTCTAAATAGAATTTTCTTAAGTCATACTTAGCTTAAAAATATTTTTTTTTATCTGTAATGCTTAGGATGTAAAACTAATTCTCTTTGGTCTGTCATACTTAGATATTAAAGGTTTTAAATAGAATTTATTGTCTGTCATTCTTACGTTTTAAATAGCATTTATTTTCATTCATTTTTTTTTTGTCACTCATACTTAGGTTTTAAGTAGCATTTTCGTATGTTTATCATACTTACTTTGTAAATATCATCTTTTTGGTCAATTATACTTAGGTTTAAAATAGAATTTTTGGTTTTTCATACTTTGGTTTAAAATATCATTTTCTTTGGTCTGTTATAGTTTGGTTTTAAATAGCATTTCTGTTTGTTTTTATACTAAGATTTCTAATAGCATTTATTTTGGTCTATATAACTAGGATTTTAAATAGAATTTGCTTTTGGTCTGGTATCCTTTTGTTTTTGGTCTGTCCTACTAAGGTTTTAAAAAGAAGTTTTAAGAAGAACATTGTAAATAGAATTTATTTTGGTCTGTCGTAGTAAGGTTTTAAAATTTCTTTTCGTCCGGTATACTTATTTTTAAAATTTTCTTTGTCTCAGATTTTCAATAGTATTATTTTTAGTCTGTCATTTTTTGGTTTTAAATAGCATTGCTTTTTGTTCTGGCATACATGATGTTAAAAAAACATTTTCTTTATATCTTATGTTTTTAAATTGAATTTTTTGGTCTGTATTACTTAGTTCCAAATAGAATTTACATTGTTCTGTCATACTTAAGTTTTAAATAGCATTTGTTTAGGTTTATCATAGTAAGGCTCTAAATAGTATTTGTTTTGGTATTATATATTTAGGTTTTAAAATAACATCTATTTTAGTCTGTCATACTTCCTTTTAAAGTAACTTGTTTTTCTCTCGGTCATACTTAGGTTTTAATTTGCATTTCCTTTGGTCTTTTATATTTAGAGTTTTAATAGCATCTATTTTAATCTGTCTTATCTAGGTTTTAAATAGGAATTCTTTTTTCGTCTGTCTTACTCAGGTTTAAAATAGCATTTTGGTTGTCTGTTATACTTACGTTTTAACTAGCATTTTCGTTGATCTGTCATACGTAGGTTTTAAATAGCATTACTTTTGATCTTTCATACTTAGGGTTTTAAACAAATAACATTTAGTGTGTCATGCTAAAGTATAGAATGAGATATCTTTTGGTCTGTCATATATAAGTTTTAGTAGTATTTCTTTGTGTCTGTCATACTTTGTTAAAGAATATCATTTTCTTTTGGTCTGTCATACTTCGCTTTTAAATAGCATTCCCTTTGCTCTGTTATAATAAGGTTTTTAAATAGTATTTTCTGTTTGTTTGTAATTCTCTCGGTTTAAAACAGCCTGTCATACTTAGATTTTAAGCAGATTTTTTTATCTAACATACTTCGGTTAGCTTTTCAATAAAATTATTTTCGATTCGTCATACTGAAGTTTTTAAAAAAATGTTTGGTTCTCTGTCGTACATAGGTTCTAATAAGCATTTTTTACGTTGTCATACTTAGGTTCTAAAAAGCATTTCTTAAGTTCTGTCATACTTAGGTTCTAAAAAGCATTTCTTAAGTTCTGTCATACTTAGGTTCTAAAAAGAATTTCTAAAGTTCTGTCATACTTAGGTTCTAAAAAGAATTTCTTAAGTTCTGTCATACTTAGGTTCTAAAAATAATTTCTTAAGTTCTGTCATACTTAGGTTCCAAAAAGAATTTCTTAAGTTCTGTCATACTTAGGTTCTAATAAGCATTTTTTACGTTGTCATACTTAGGTTCTAAAAAGCATTTCTTAAGTTCTGTCATAATTAGGTTCTAAAAGCATTTCTTAAGTTCTGTCATACTTAGGTTCTAAAAAGCATTACTTAAGTATTGTTATACTAAGGTTCTAAAAAGAATTTCTTAAGTTCTGTAATATTTAGGTTCTATAAAGCATTTTTTAAGTTCTGTCATACTTAGGTTCTAAAAGCATTTCTTAAGTTCTGTCATATTTAGGTTCTAAAAATCATTTCTTATGTTCTGTCATACTTAGGTTCTAAAAAGAATTTCGTAAGTTCTCTCATAATTAGGTTCTAAAAAGCATTTGTTAAGTTCTGTCATACTTAGGTTCTAAAAAGAATTTCTTAAGTTTTGTCATACTCAGGTTCTAAAAAGAATTTCTTAAGTTCTGTCATACTTAGGTTCTAAAAGCATTTCTTAAGTTCTGTCATACTTAGGTTCTAAAAAGAATTTCTAAAGTTCTGTCATACTTAGATTCTAAAAATAATTTCTTAAGTTCTGTCATACTTAGGTTCTAATAAGCATTTTTTACGTTGTCATACTTAGGTTCTAAAAAGAATTTAAGTTCTGTCATAATAAGGTTCTAAAAGCATTTCTTAAGTTCTGTCATACTTAGGTTCTAAATAGAATTTCTTAAGCTCTGTCATACTTAGCTTCTAAAAAGCATTACTTAAGTTTTGTCATACTCAGGTTCTAAAAAGAATTTCTTTAGTTCTGTAATATTTAGGTTCTAATAAGCATTTTTTAAGTTCTGTCATACTTAGGTTCTAAAAGCATTTCTTAAGTTCTGTCTTAATTAGGTTCAAAAAAGCATTTCTTAAGTTCGTTCATACTTAGGTTCTAGAACGAATTTCTTAAGTTCTGTAATATTTAGGTTCTAATAAGCATTTCTCAAGTTCTGTCATACTTAGGTTCTAAAAAGCATTTCTTAAGTTCTGTCATAATTAGGTTCTAAAAGCATTTCTTAAGCTCTGTCATAATTAGGTTCTAAAAAGCATTTCTTAAGTGCTGTCATACTTAGGTCTAAAAGCATTTATAAATTTTTTATTCAAATTTATTTTTATTACATTTTCACCCAAACAAGGTAAGTGTACACTTTGGTGTAGGGGGCTACTATCAGGGGCAGGAAGTACTGGGGTACCATATAGAGATTTGAGCTGCAAGATGTTGGTTCACGTTACATTTGAACTTCTGCATGTCAGTACAGTTGGGGAATGAGGAAACAGGAACCTGGGATGGAATTCCAGAGTCTAGCGGTTCTGGCGAAGAAACTACTGGAGTAAAAGGATCTTTTACATCTAGGGATCTCTACTGTGTGGGGGTGGGATTTAGCTGCCTGTCAAGTTTGCGGAGGGTGTCTACGGCGTGGGGGTACACGTGTCTGCAGTTCGCCAGAGCATTCACCATTAAAATACTTGTAGAAAAGGCAGAGGGATGCAACGTTTCGTCGATGGGACAGAGGCTGAAGTCTAGATGCCAATTCAGGGCCTATCAGATTGGCGGCTCTCTTTTAAACCTTGTCAAGGAGCAAGAGACTTGTAGCAGATGCACCAGCCCAAATGTAACAGCAATACTCCACACATGGGCGAATGGTGGACTTATAGAGGTACAAGATACTTTCGGGTGTTAGTAGTTTTCTAGCACGGTAGAGAGAGGCTACCTTCTTCGCAGCGGCCCTGGCAATGCTTTCAAGTTCTGTCATACTGAGGTTCTAAAAAGAATTTCTTAAGTTCTGTCATACTTCGGTTCTAAAAGAATTTCTTAAGTTCTGTCATACTTGGGTTCTAAAAAGCATTTCTTAAGTTCTGTTATACTTGGGTTCTAAGATGAATTTCTTCAGTTCTGTCATATTTAGACTCTTAAAAGAATTTCTTAAGTTCTGTCATACTTAGGTTTTAAAAAAATTCCTCCATTTCTGTCATATTTAGGTTTTAAAAAGCATTTCTATTGGTCTGTTATTTTTAGGTTTTAAATGGCATTCATTTAAGTTCGTCATCTTTAAGTTTAAAAACGCATTTCTTTTGTTCTATTATCCTTAGGTTTTAAACAGAAGTTCCTATGATCGTTCATACTTAAGTTCTAAATAGAATTTCCTTTAATTTGACATACTTAGCTTGATTATAGCATATTTTTATCTGTCATCCTTGGGTTTTAAATATATTTTTTTGTCTGTAATAATTCGGTTTTAAATAACATTTTCTTTGGTCTATGATACGTAGGTTTCAAATAGAACTTTTATTTGGACTGTCATACTTTGGTTTTAAATCCATCTTTTTGGTCTGGTCTACTTAGGTTTTAGATAGTATTTACTTTGGTCTGTCATGCTTAGCTTAATTATTTTGGGGTCTGTCGATTTTAAGAGGATTTACTTTTGTCTGCCATACTTACATTTTAAATAGCATTATGTTTGTTCTGTCATATTTAGGTTTAAAGTAGCATTTTTTTGTCTGTCATAGTGTTTTTCTTTTAGAATTTCTTTTGGTCTGTCATACTTTTAGTCTGTCATATTACAGTTTTTGATAGCATATCTTTGGTCTGTAATATATAGGCTTTAAACAGAATTCCTTTTGGAATGTATTTACTTTGGTTCGAAATAGCATTTTTGGTCTGTTATACTTAAGTTTAAAATAGCATTCTCTTTGGTCTGTCATACTTAGGTAGTATTAGAATTTTTTTGGCCTGTCATACTAAGATTTGAAATTTCATTTTTTTTTGGCATGGCATACTCGGTTTAAAATATAAGTTTCTTTTGGTCTGTCATACTTAGGTTTTGAATAGCAAGTTTTTGGTCTGTCGTACTTAGATTTGAAATAGCAATTTTCTTAGTTTATCCCACTTTGGTTTTTAATTTCATTTCCGTTAATTTGTTTTACTTAGCTAAAGCATAGAATTTTCTTCGGTCTGCCATTCTTTTGTTTTAAAAAGAATATTTTTTGGTCAGTAATACTTCGGTTTTAAATAGCATTTTCTTTGGCCTGGTATACTCAAGTTTTAAATAGCATTTCCTTGGTTTGGTTTTAAATAATATTTTTATTTGGTCTGACATATTTGCTTTAAAATAGCATTTTTTGGTCTGTCATACTAAGGTTTTAAATAGTATTTATTTTGGTCCGTCGCACTTAAGTTTTGAATAGAAATCCCTTCGGTCTGTCATACTTAGGTTTTAAACAGCATTTATTTTGGTCTGTCATACTAAGGCTTAAAATAGCATATTCTTCTGATCTGTAATACTTACGTTTTTATAGGATTTCTTTTTGTCTGTCATATTTAGGTTTTTGATAGCATAAATTTTTGTCTAGCATGCTTAGGTTTTAAATAAAATTAATTTTAGTCTGTCATACTAAAATTTTTAATAGCATATCTTTTGGTCTGTAATATATAAGTTATAAATAGCATTTTTTGTATGGCATACTTCAGTTTATAATTGCATTCTCCTTGGTATATCATACTTAGGTTATAAATAAAATTATCTGTTTGCTTTCGTATTAGGTTTAAAAATAGAATTTTCTTTAGTTGTTAATACTTAGGTTTTAATAGCATTCTCTTGAGTCTGTCATACATAGTTTTAAATAGAATTTCCTTTGGTCTGTCATAGTAAGGTTTTAAATGGCATTCTCTTTTTTCTGTCATAGTTAGTTTTAGAATAGAATTTCATTTTGTCTGTCATACTTAGATTATTACTTGACTTTTTGTTTTGGTCTGGCATACTCAGTTTAAAATAATATTTTCTTTTTGTCTTTCATACTTAGGTTTTTAATAGCAATTTTTTAATCTGTAATTCGTAGGCTTTTAATAGCAATTTTTTTGGTCCGTCACCCTTAGGTTTTACATAGCATTTTTTCGTCCGTAATACTTAGATTTTAAATAGAATTTTTCATACTTGGGTTTAAATAGCATCCTCATTTGGTCTGTTCGCAAAATTTAGTAGATGAAAAATATTTAACGGTAAATATATCCAGATATTAATAAATAAGTATTAATAATATAACACACAGTAAATAAAAATATTTGTTTGAAAAAATAAACTTTCATAACCATGAAATATGAAGAATAAGATATGTTAATATAATACACTAATTACATATAACAAGGAGAAAAGATGGCGAAAAATGGATAAATGATTATAAATATACATCCAATATTAGACAGCAAAGAATATACAAACTGTAAAAATAATTAGAATGGTTTAGCAAAATAGAAAAACATAAAAAAAATAAAATATAGATTCAGTCAACTGAAAGTCAATTTAAGTAGAACACAAGGTAAATAGGATTTTGAGATATCGAGTTTACAAAAATTTCTTCCTTAATAAAAATAGAAAGAAAGAATAACTTCACTTCTAATAATCAAAATTTAAGAACTTGCCAAACACAACGTAAATAAAGATGATATAAGAAATTATAATTTAAATATAATTCAAATAATAAATCATATTATAATTAGTGACGATGCTTAAAACGTGTGAAAGTAATTTAAATTTAACAATCAAATAATTTTCCGAGAAATGTACAAAAAACATAAACAAAATTAAGTTTCGTATTTAAGGCAAAATGAACGAATCAATATAAGTTAAAATAAGTTCAGCACTACCATAATATTCGAAACCGAGAAGGAACGACAGAGTGTGTTGATTAATGAACCATGTAAGTTGCCCCAAATGGTGTTTTTGTAATAGTTGAAGGTAAACATATGATGAGTACGTGACTAAATATGCAGCAATAACAAAATTTTGCAGACTTGTTAGTTGCAACATGAAACAATATTGCAATGGAAATCTTTTGAAAAGTAATAAATGACTAAATGAGACAAGTTGATATTTGGAACTTGGATTATTATACTACTCTCTCTCTCTCTCTCTCTCTTTATCTCTCTCTCGCTCTCTCTTAATCTATATACACATATATAAACACACATACACGCACACACATATATGGGGGAGAGTTAAAAGTATAATATCGATTCTTTAAAAGGAGACTTATCGGGATAATGTATATATATATATATATATATATATATATATATATATGACATTTTCCAGCACATGTCCAGAAACAAATTAGTGAGCCCTGCTAACTATCAATTGGAGGTTTGATTCATTGGTTGAGAATTTTCGATCATTATATATGAATCCCTCTCGACAGAAATATCTCCGACAAACCCGACAAGAAGCAAAACCCCACCCCTACACACATCTGAGATCCCTAGATGTAAGAAAGCCTTGTACTCTAATAGTTTCTTCCCTAGAACTGCTAGACTTTGGAATTCCCTTCCAGTTTCCTGATTCCCCGACTGTACTAGCATGCATAAGTTCAAGTGTAATGTGAACAGACATCTTGCAGCCCATTCCCTATAATTCATATTCCTGATAGTAACTACATCAACGTGGCACTGTGCCTTGTTTGGAGTGAAAATGTATTAAAGTACATATACGGGACTACTAGAAACAATAGAAACATTCGAATGGAACGAAGTTAAACGGGATCGATGTTTTTCTGATTTTCTGTATCACACACACACACACACACACACACACACACACACACACACACACACACACACACACACACACACACACACACACACACACACACATATATATATATATAATATAACGATCCACATAAAATATATTTTCTGTATCGATTTTCAGTATCGATTTTCAATAATGCTTAATAGATGAGTAAAGCATGTTAATAAGTTATAGAAAATATATATGACTATTGGCCTGCACAGTATTTTGAGCTAAAAGCTAAAAACCTGACATTTCCCTACGGGAATGAACGGCGGAAGATGCTCTGGAGCTTAGTTGCCATATATATTTTAATAACACACACACACATATGTACGTATTATAAAACCCTGTATATATATTCTCTACTTATAAAACTTAAATCGTTTAGGTTGGGCGTTGAAACCATCAATCCAGTTTTAGTTCACTATGAGCATGGGTAAAAAAAATCTGGTCCCGGTTTGCGATGCGCATGCATAAATAAAAACAAAAAAATAAAAAAACAGTCACTGCCTTTTTTTTTACATCGGCATTTTACAAATCGTTCTTTTCCGTATTTCAGTTTTTTCCTCACGTTTCCTTATACTACCTTTTTATAAACTGTAATATAAACAAAACAATATAAAACCAAAGATGATAATAAACGTTCTTAGCGCCCGAAATGATTATTCTATTTATATTACAAGTTGGAATCATTTCACCCCCCCCCAAAAAAAACAACAAAAAGCAAATATGTATTTCTAATGTAAAAGAAAACAACAAAAAAGAACTACTTGGTCAATTTACATGTTTAAAAATATTTTCTGTATCCAAGTGTTGCGTGATTAAACTATCGGTAGAAGTTAGAACTTGATAAGAAATTGTACATTTTTCGTATCCCAAACCCCCCAAACAAAACCATGAAGCCCTTTTTTTGTTTTTTAATTGCCCATTTACTGCTTTTGTTATTTTATTTATTTTCAAATAGATTTGTACATAAATAATAAAACCGAAATATTTTTATAAATTGATTTGTGTTGTAAATAAATCAAATCGTTCCGTTTAAATTTTTTACTTTTGTTTCATTTCAAATAAAAACAAACACGGTTAATTTATGGGTATTTTACGAAATCTTTTTCCTTACATCTGTATATATTTTTTTCAAACAAAACGATATAAAACCAATGATAATAAAACGTTGTACGTTGTTAGCCTCCCAAATTTGTAAAACAATTATCTTAAGTGCAAGCTGGAACTTTTTTCAAATATGTTTTTCTAATGCAAAATACAAAAATAAAAAAAATTGATCAATTTACATATTTAACAAAATATTTGGTATTTTTTACGGCTTAATCCAGCGTAGTCCTAAAACGAAATCAAACTACTATTTTTCTTTTGCTAATACGTTTCAACGGCCTTTGAAGATAATACAAAAGAAGGGATTTTTAAATGTAAAAAAATTATATTTTAGAGGGGGGATCACTTTTCTATATAAATTTAACGTATATTGACCACTTCTTTCCTACAAAGCGGTAAACGAAAATGTAATCGTTAGCATTTTTTCAAGTTTGGTTGCGGAGGGGGGATAGAGGGAAAGCGATGGGGGGGTATAAGATCCAAACATTTCAAAAATACTTAAAAGCACTTCAAAACGTGTACGTGTGTGTGTGGGGGGACCTTTCATTAATTTATTTTTAATGATTTGATTTGAAAAGGTCTCACCGGTAAATATTACTTAATCCAGTAAATTATTTTTTAAAAGCTATTTTTGATATTTTTAAGGCTGTTGACCCACGCAAATACAAAAAACTAAGGCGGACCTGCAAAACACACACTCCCCTTGTATTTTTTTCTTTTCGTCTTTTTCCAATTTTTTTCAACGGATTACACCCCTCTTATATAAAAAAATTTGAATTTAATTTAAGGGCAATTATGTTAAAACTGTTATTATCATATGCATTCCGTATTGTTTTCACTGGTCGCCATGTTTGTTTTCGCGTCCGCGTGTATTCAAGTTTTACATTAATTCAATATTCTCCTTCGCACATTTACATATTAATTCTGTATACTCACTATTCCATAGCTAGTTATAAAATATACTGACCCAACGGGTCACGGGTAGTCTAATATTATTATAAAACTCTGTAGATCTTGCTTGCTTTCTTCCTTTCTTGCTTGTTTGCATCTTGTGTTCGACGATCGCGTGATTCCCTTCTATGAAAACGAGATGACGAGTGAATTTATATATATATATATATATATATATATATATATATATATATATATATATATACATGTATATATATACACACACGCACACACACACACACACATATATATATAAATATATATATACATATATATAAACAGTACAAATATTCAAATGGTGCGAGTCAAAAAAGTTATACAATATCGATTCATACAATTTTACGTTGTTTTATTACCTAGTTCATAAAATATTACTCGATTTGTGGACTCAATTTGAAAAACAAGTTATTAAATCAAGTTTTATACAACATTTTTCATGCGTTTTTTTTACCCTCGAATAAATTTCGAGCAATTTTCATTCATTTGAACATCAATAACAAAAATAAGAAAAGAAGATCATACACCCTTTTTTTTTTAAATATCCGACATGATATGCCGCAAGTAAATAACAATAGAACATGAAAGAGAGGTTGAAGAGTATAAAAATTGTTACAGAATAAATGAGAAATATTGGAATTAAGTTTAAACTTATAAGAAAAACAATGAATGTCACGAATAATCTCAATGAATTAATATTTGTTTATTTGACATTGTGTCCTGAATGATAGATTTGTATATACACATAAGTAAGGGTCATTGTTTTCCAGAGGTTAAGTAACCAATGAAGTTTAACAAGGTTTATACAAGAGTGCTGAATACCAAAGTATATATATATATATATATATATATATATATATATATATATATATATATATATATATATATACATATATATAAAGATATGTAATAAAAATAATAAGTATACATATATATTATCTCAATTGTTAAATCATTTCTATCTGATAGGTTCATAAGAGTAGTCATTGACGGGCAGAAATCAGAAGCTCTCGGTATTAATGATGGGGTCCCTAAGGGGTCCATCTGAGGACCAACTCTCTTCCTGATCTACATTAATGATCTTCCAAATCACATCTTTACATCATTCGTAGACATTTATGCAGACGACACTACAATCTATGGTAGCACATCAAAGACCGTAAACGACCAAGTTTTTTTCTGATTCTCTCTCCTCTGATCTTGAGCATGTGGTACAACGGGGAAAGAGGTGGCATCTAAAACCAAACTTCTATCTTTACATTATCAACGCTTTGATACCTGGCATCAATTGAAATGAATGGCCCTCGTCCTGAGGAGGCTTTATGTTTTGACACGCTTCTGGGCTTGACCTTTACTCCTGATCTGAAATGGAACACATATATCAAATCCGTTGCCAAGGCGCTGGGAGAATGGTAGGATTCTTCTACCGCTCCAGTAGATATCTCACGCCTGATGCAATCCTCTACCTATACAAAAGCCAAGTATGGCCAATGATGGAGTACTGTTGCCACATCTGGGCTGGACCTGCTAGAAGCAGCTTATCCTGCATTGGCAGAGTTCAAAACAAATATCGTAGTTTAGTAGGGTATGTCTATTTCTCTTCCCTGCAACCTCTTTCCAACAGAAGAGACGTTGCGATCCTGTCTCTGCTTTATCGTTATTTTCATGGCAGGTGGTCGTCTGAGCTTCGCCAAACTTTCACGAAAAACACTCGACTAGCCAGAACCACTATCAATAGTTTTTCACACTCTTTATCTGTGCCAAACCTAAATGCAGATTCCATGAGCGGAGCTTCTTCCTTAGAACTGCACGCCTGTTTAATTCACTTCCGTTGACCTGCTTTCCAGCTGATTGCAATGTGATTGTCTCCAAGACCAATGAAAGCAAGTTCTTGATAAACCGTTCCTTATATAATCCAATCTACAAAAATTCCACTACCTTGGTTTACTACGCTATAATCACATTGACTAATGTATACCCATTAACCCTAATCCTCGAGTGGCATCCAGGCCTTGATAAGTGGTGATTTCTGTGTAATATATATATATATATATATATATATACCTTACTTTGGAGTGATTGCGCCAACTAAAAAAATGCTCTTTATATGCATGGTTTCCCAAAGAGCAATTTTAGCTAGTTGGCGTAATTACTCCATACCTGGCGTAATTATCTCAAAATACGATATATATATATATATATATATATATATATATATATATATATATATATATATATGACAGAAACGAATGAACACATATAGCACTAGATTATTTCAATAAACATAATATGTATAGAACAAAAAAAAATGGTCACAAATTTAACAACAAATACTTGGTTAACATTCCGTTTGCTGTTTTTAATGCTAGAGCCCTTCTAGGCATGACATTGATAAGTTGACGAATATCATACTGAGGAATATCTTGTTATGTCTTAAGCAATAATGCTAAAAGTTTGGGCATAGAAAAGAGCTGTTCTAGGACTGATACCAGCTTGTGTTTCAATGTCAGAGGCATTGAACCGAGGATCTTCTTTAACATTTCTTTTCACAAGCCGCAAGGTTCTTTGTAGAGGACTCGGTGCGTCTATTATTTATTAAGACTACCTTCATGTAAACATTCATATAGATCTGAGGTTCGTTTTGTTTATAGCATACTTCAATGTTGTTAGATGCAATTTAATGAGCTACATGTAAATATAAATGAGAATATATCAATCTTAGGAAAATATTTATCTTAGTGTCTATGCTTTTCTGTCATGTCTCTCTCTCTCTTTCTCTCTCTCTCTCTCTCTCTCTATATATATATATATATATACGAGCAAACAGTTAATAAAACATGTTAAAAACACTTTGAAATGAGTTAAAAATATTTAATCTGAAAAGGAAACACTAGATAATTATCTATCTTATCTAAGGTTTCCTTTTCAGATTAAATATGTTTTTAACTCATTTCAGATTAAATATGTTTTTAACTCATTTCAGATTAAATATGTTTTTAACTCAATTCAGATTAAATATGTTTTTAACTCATTTCAGATTAAATATGTTTTTAACTCATTTCAGATTAAATATGTTTTTAACTCATTTCAGATTAAATATGTTTTTAACTCATTTCAGATTAAATATGTTTTTAACTCATTTCAGATTAAATATGTTTTTAACTCATTTCAGATTAAATATGTTTTTAACTCATTTCAGATTAAATATGTTTTTAACTCATTTCAAAGTGTTTTTAACATGTTTTATTAACTGTTTGCTCGTATTATAAGCTCTATTTCCTATTTGGTTTTATCGAGCTTTTACATCTGGCTGAGATAGCTTTATAAATGTTAATTCTTTAATGTTTATAATATACTTTAATTTTACCATCTTGGATCATTTTGGTCAATTTAATTGTAATTTATATATATATATATATATATATATATATATATATATATATATATATATATATATAATAGCAAAGTCTTATAATTGAATTGAAAATTAATTCAAACTTTCCAAAAGACATTAAAAACCACTTAAATGTTTACAGATGTTTTAATTATCCGACAAGGAGTACAAATAAACTTTAAATACCTTATTTCACGGAGTTTCGAAAATTACCATTTTTCTGATCAGAGAAAAGAGGTTTGCAAAATATACAATAAATTTTGCAGGTTAATGCATTAAAAGAAACTACAAATATGACTTGAATCATATTTGCATAAAAACGTTTTTAACATTAACAGTAAGTGAAAGTTTATGCAGATAAATACTGATTATGAAAACAGAAACAAGGGGAAAATAAAAAGGATATGGTAAATATCCATTGAAAAAGTAGGTAAAATCCAGGTAGAAATAGGATAAATCCAAATAAGTCCATTGATTATCGATAAGAACAGGAAACAAAATGATAAATGTCCTGCGTGAATTAATGTTTCCAGAAAATCATCAGATGGTGGAGAAGTAAATTTAAACTTAAAAAAAGCTTTTAAAAAATATGACGGAGAAAATATTGAAATAGGAAATAGCAAATGGAAAACGTGAAAGGAAGACTCAAGGAATATCAATAAAGATTGAAATTGAAATTTAGAAAGAGAGAGTAAGAAAAAGAAAGGACAAATTTAAAAGAAAAAGAATAAAAGAGAAGATGAAGAAAACAGAAGAATAATGAGCGAAAAAAAAGAGGAGAGAAAGAAAAAAAGCAGATGGGAAACCAACGTTGTCAATCTATTTTTAGAACAGATAAACATAGGGCAGATGAGATCATTGCGACCCAAACAGAAAGATAATTATATGGAAATAATAATTCAAATTTATATATTTAAAACTGAGAGGGAAGTAAAACTAGTAGAGAGATTTACAGATCATAAGTTATAGTTAAATAATTTAATGTGTAATTGCCCGCATACACATATATCCACATACAAATGTATAAATGCATACACACACATATACAAAATAAAAATATAGGATAAGAGGTGAGACTAAAAAGACACAACTCATTCACAACCAAAGGGCAAACACACATATGTCTAAAATAATAATACGTATGATATCACCTGGAGATTGATTACATTCAAACCTAAGAGACATCCCCTCTGCTTGCAGAGAGAAGGCTTCTTGAAGCGAACGTGAATAGTCTACAAGATCTTTAGGTGATAGGTCGAATAAGCATGATTAAGAATAGTAAATGAGTATAAAGTCCGTGGCACGTACCAGGTTTTTAAGCAACTGTTCAGCTATAGAAGACCCGGTGTGTTAATAAGAACCTCTATGAGTAGGTAAGTCTCAATTTCTGATTTTGCTAGGTACGTCCTGTTGGACTCTACTATCAAGTCTTAATAATGTCCGACCTACGTAGTTAGCACTGCAACTACATTTAAATTTATAAATTACGTTATTATTATGGTGGGGAGGTAGGTAAAACGTCTTTGCGACAGGATAGCATTAACAGTTTCGTAAAGAACATAACACGTACATTTGAAGAAAAATAGCATCTTTCCACTGTTGAGTTGACTTGGTTCTCAACTTTCTCACTTACTGATTCCAACCACGATAAACGGATATAAATCGGACATTTAGTCACCGTATTGATTTTTCTTTGGGAAAAATCAGTTATTTTCCTTTTGATGACTGACCTAATCACATCGATGGGGTACCCATTATTGGATAAAGTATCAGTATATAATTTACAGTTTCAATTCACGAGTTTTATTACATGTCGCAAAGTTCCATGTGGCTACTTTTGATCATAAATATGTGGACACTAAATAGAATTGAGATAAGCTTTTATTTTGGAATTTAAAAACTTTTCTGGCCATTCGTAAGCGAAGAAATTAGATGCAAAAGTCAAAAAGGCATTTTTTCAATTAATTCATTGACGCAATTCAATCACCTTATCTTTTTGTGCGCATATCAAGAATGGATCAATTTAGCTCGCTTCATAGTTTTGTATCCATTTCGTTTCAAGTTTCTTCTAATCGTAAAGATGGACAAACTGATATCGAACACTTCATTAATCTCTTTTGACAGTTTGACACACATTTTTTCGGGGACCGTTTTCTATTCTTCAACAAACACTTCTTCAGATTCTTCGTGACGGGGAAGATATCAACTTCAAATAATAAACATAGGCATGAAGATCCACTGTTACCCGGGATTAAATAAGGAAACCATCGTCATTTTGTACAATAATCACAGTTTTGGAGGGGACGTATGAAACGGCAATTAGGTACAAATAAATTTGAACATTGTTTAAAATTTCAATGGATGTATTATTTTTACAACGAGCGTTTCCTTCGAATCATTGCCGCTTCAAGTTTATATAACTAGTTTTTTGTATTTTTATAATTTTAAGATACAAATAAAATAAATTAAAACATCGTATTTTCTTTATTGCAATCTCAATCATACTCCGCTTGATGAGAATAAAGTATAGCCAGAAAATCTAATTAATAAACATACTTATATAACTATATATACACCTTCTTTCAGTATTGTCGATATACAATACGGAAGAAAGAAAATAACGGAAAATTGCGCTAAAGGCGTAAAAAAATGCGGAAGAATAAAAGAAAAAGAACAATAAAAAGAAACAGACAAGCAGAATAAAAAGGGAGGCTTAAAAAGTTGCCAAACGACAGACAGAAAGGAAGTATATGTGTATAATAGCAGGCTAACCGGCGTTTCCCAGTCGTAAAAAACGCATAAATATTATATTTTAATTCACGTAGATTTCTTATTATTATAGAGTTGATTATCTTTTTTTTTTTTTTTACATTTTCAGCCCAAACAAGACACTCTACCACTTTGATGTACGGGGGGCTACTATAAGGGACATAAGTTGCAGGGGTACTATGTAGGGAGTTTAGCAGAAAGTTGTCTGTTCACTTGCATTTTGCATGTCAGTACAGTTGGGGAAGTAGGAAACTGGAAGAGAATTCCAAAGTCCTGCAGTTTTGAGGAGGAAGCTATTATAGTAGAGGGCTTTCTTACAGCTAGTATTCTCAACTTTGTAGGGGTGGGACTTCGCTGCTTGCTGGGTTTGTCGCGGATATTTTCGTCGAGGGGGCACAAGGGCTTGTAGTTTGTCAGTAAAACAGGCAAAGGGTTGCAACATTTCGTCGATGCGGCAGGGACTGAAGCTTAGATGACAGTTTGGGACCTATTAGGTTGGCGACTCTTTTTTGGACCCTGTCCAGGAGCGAGAGACTAGTAGCAGATGCATCAGCCCAAATGTGACAGCAGTACTCCATACATGACGAATGGTGGCTTTGTACAGGTACAGGATACTTTCAGGCGTAAGTAATTTTTTAGCACGGTATAGAGAGTCCACCTTCTTTGCAGTAGCCTTAATCTCGATGTATTTATGTTTCTTGTGAACGTTAAGCCAAGGAGCTTGAATGAAGCGCTTTCAGGTGAAGTATCTCTAGCAATAGCTATTGGTGGTTGGTAATGTTTCATATTGATTATTATTCAATATTTCAATATGTACTAATGATTTGCAAAGTTATAAAAGAAGCATGACTTAGATACCACGCTAGAATCGATCCCAGTATTTTTAGTATTCATTCTAGCTTCGTTACCGTCTGAGCCACCGATAGGTAGACACAAAAGGTTAAAAATAAATTTTGAGCTTTGAATATTTAATTAGACGCACGTAAAAAGTAACAGAAAGAGTTATGTTGTATCTGACAACCTTGCAAAGATCAGTTATTTTGTTTTCGATTTTGACTCTTCAGCAACAACTTTTGCCGACCAAATCGAAAGTGTTACAGGTCCAGCATCAATTAACACGAGAATTAAGGGAAATTAAACACCTATAAATGCCAGTGCACACTTGCTTAATTTGCATATGTGCTTAGACGATTGCTACTGCAAATATTTTGTTAGTAAGCTATTAAACTGCTGCTGATGATTTTCTCACAAGCCTGGCATACGCGCTATGTCGCACACACACGTATATACAGGGTGGTCGCTAGAAAAGCGGGGAATTTGAGCTCGTCAATTTTATTTTGTTAAAATTTTATTGCGTCTGATTTATTTGTTTCTTCAATCTTGAGTTTCAAATTTAGGGATGACGACAGACTTTTAAAGGCATAGGATTATTCTTTTCAAAAATGAAAAACCGATTTGGGGACAGACAAAATATCTAACTGTGTTATCAATTTTTTTAACGATTACGAAGCATCAGTTTGATAATATTGTAACAGACTTGAAGCAAAAATGTCTTGAAGCAGATGTTACTTGTCAAAAAGGAACAAGTAAAAAAAAACAGAGAAAACAAATTCCTCGCTTTTGTAAAAATATATTACCATTTGACAAATTTCCCGCTTTTCTAGTAACCACCCATATATATATATATATATATATATATATATATATATATATATATATATATATATATACATATACATATAAAGCTGAATGTCTGTGTGTGTGTGTCTTGTCACGAATAGGCTCCTATATGGTTGACGATTTAAAAAAACTGATTACATATAATGGTAGAAGATGTATTGAGACGCAGGAATGGGTATGTTTGATCTGGCAGAACAATGGTTCATTAAAATTGTGGGGTCTGCGTTCGCGCCTGGTCCACAAAGTATGGAAATAAAAAATTTGAAAATAAAAAAAAAACATTTACAAGTGTTTTTGATATAGATGTACATAAGAATACTTTGATAAGTATGTTTTATCTTAAATAGAGATGGTATAATAAACTTATGGGGTCTGCGTTCGCGCCTGGCCTCCATAGAATGGAAATAGGCACAAACTTTAATAAAGACTTTTCATATCTATCTACCTAAGTATACTTTGATAATCATATTTCAGTTTGAAGAAATATGGTATGATAAAATTATGGGGTGTTCGTTCGCGCCTGACCTCCATAGAATGGAATATGTCACAAAGTTTAACAAGGTTTTTAATATAGATCCACAAAATATTGTGAAAAGTATTTCAGTGTGAACAGGTATGATATAATAAATTATGGGGTTTATGTATTTTATTTTTACTTTCACCATATTTTGCTTTAGTTTTGATACCCCCCGAATTCGAAGCTATCTCTTTACAACCCTTCCTTTTAATAATCTATCATACTTCATAAATCAGAGTCCATTTTCTGTAGGCTGTTTTTGAACCCAGTCAACGACGAGTATTTTTGCTAGTATATATATATATATATATATATATATATATATATATATATATATTAATATTTAATATTTAATAAAAGGATTAATAATTGTGAATCATAAATTTCGTTTCATAAGGAAAAACAAAGAATATCAAGTGATTTTATTTGTTTTTCCTTTTGAAACGAATTCATAATTCACAGTTATTAATCTTCTACTAAATATTAATATAGCTCTAGGACACATACACCTATTGAGCTTATTATATATCTTTAGTACTGTGGGCACTGTTCTTTAAAAGTATTATTACATTTATTAATGCATTAAAATAAACTCTGCTCTTTAGAACCCAGGTCCAAATGCTGACAAGACTAAAGTAACTACAAGAAACCTTCTCTACCAGCAATAGCAATGGCCAAAGACTCTTTATCTGAAAGTACATCTTTTAAACTCCTCGGTCTAACGTTCACAGGAAACATGAGTTGAAAAAATCACATAGAGAGCATTGCCAGGACCGCTGCGAAAAAGGTAGGTTCGATCTACCGTGATAGAAAGCTACTAACGCCCGAAAGTATCCTGTACCCCCATATTAGCTCATGTATGGAGTATTGTTATCATATTTGGACTGGTGTATCTGCTACTAGTCTCTCACACCTATACTCGGTTCAAAAGAGAGTCGCCAACATGATAGGTCCTGAACTGTCATCTAAGCTTCAGTCTCTGTTCGATCAACGAAATGTAGCATTCCTCTGCCTGTTCTACAAGTACTTTAACGCTGAATGCTCCGACGTACTGCAAGAACTTGTACCCTCTCGACGTAAATACCCCCGACAAACCCGACAAGCAGCTAAATCCCACCCCTTCACGATAGAGATCCCTAGGTGTAAGAGAGTCTTCTACTCCAGAAGTTTCTTCCCCAGAACCGCTAGACTTTGAAATTCCCTTCCGAGTGGAAGAGTGACCTCATTCACTCTTCCACTCTTTCATCTCAAAATAGCAAACATTTCTGTAAAAGTCTGAGGACGCTACAGACGGCAAAAAAAAACGGCCATGTAGCCGAAACAATAATGTAACTTAACAGAAAGATACGGTAATAAAAAATAAAACGCATATTTGCTCTAAAACAGTATTGAGCACTTTCTTCAGTTTTTATTAATTACCATCTCCACTGTATATATATATATATATATATATATACATATATATATATACATATATATATATATATATATATATATATATATATATATATATATATATATATATATAACCTCTAATAGGTGATGTGACATGTTCGTTGCTAGAGTTATATATATGTTTACATTGAGTCAGAGAAAAAAGAGTGCAGAATTATTTGCACCATCTGAGAACAAAGATGAACGTTTGAAAAATGCTGGGGTTTGTTGGACCCAATTGAGCTGAAAAAGGTAATTGGGGGCTGAGAAACCGGTGACGTCAACACTTTTTCTCAATCCATTTTGATTGGCTGATATTTTTTCACTTATGAGAATGCTTTTCGATCAATCAATGTCAGTTATATAAACTTTACCAAACTTTTGTAATCTGTTCGTTTGCATAGAAATTATGATGGATGGTTTCAAAGAAAATGCAGATGGTCTCCCGTTCGCCTCTCTCTCTCTCTCTCTGTCTGTCTGTCTCTCTCTCTCGCAGATACACACACATACATAGATCCATATATTTGATATACACACATGTAAAAGTTATATGCATAAAAACACGAACACACACATATATGTTATCCACACATGCACACACACAGATATACACACACACACACACACACACACACACACACACATATATATATAATATCAAGTAAGATGATTGATAATTTTTAATTAAAATTAAGTATTAAAAATCGGTTTCATAAGGAAGAACAAACAAAATCAATAAATTGTACGATCGTTTCGGAAACGATGTTTTTATTGTGATAGACATTGAGTCTTGGACAATAATTTTATCATATAGTTTTTTAAACAAAGTTTCCTCATCAGCAAAAATATTGGGTGTTTTTCTTTTTTAAAGACACCAGAAATAAACCTAGCATTTTTTTAGTAAGGCAGATGTATCTGGAAAATATTTAAAATATGATATATTACTTTTTTGATGTTGATAAACAAAGTAAGATAAAATAAAACTAAAATAAGATAAAATCTGGTTGAAGGGTAAGGTTAAAAGAGTCTAAATTTGAAATATTTTTAACAAAAATATAAATACTTTTTAATGGTTCGCCTTCTACAAGTCGTACGTATCATCGTCAATGCGTTCATTTGGATGGTAAATGTAGTTTATGAATGCTTAAAAATGTTGATATACAAACTTTCAAAGGAGACGCCAATGGAACAATGTTAACAGTTAAAGTCGTTAGTGACGTTAAATTTAAAATGAATTGATTAACTCTTACACAAATTCACGGATTATTATGAAGTTTTGGAGACATAAGGATTCGTAATGTGGGCGATACTAATCTAATTTAGTTTCATGCAAAAAGACTAAAAATGGCACAGCACTACGTGTACATTTAGATATATTCAACATTTGTCACCAATTAATAAATATTCCTCAAATTAAAACTTATTTCACGCATTTTAAAGGATTAGGCATCATAATATGGGTTCAACATTCTATTTGAGAATTGAAATACTTCAAGTTTACAAATATTTTAGTCAATAATCTTTTTTTCCGCATCAGCAAGATTCCATGAATTTCAATTTTTCTTTTAGACACATTTAGCATAAGACTTAAATTTTAGTCATTTTCATGTAACAGCCTTTGATGAAATTTGGAATAAGTACTTTAGGCATAAGGTTTAGTATAATTATGATAATTATGTCTTCATGTTAATATTAGTAAGGAGACATATGTTTGTTCAAAGAAATAAGTTCACCCATTGTAGAGCAGGTATTCTACTAGTGTAGTTGAGGATGGGACAACCTACCGGATGCCAGACATCTAACCGCTATCTAACACATTCTAGTCGAGAGTTATTTTTTTTTTTAATCCTAGCCTCCCTTCAAGTACAATTGTTTGTGTCTGTATTTCACTTGGTTCATCAGGTATATTAGTCAGGTAGTTTTCGAAATTATTTTCACTAGCAAAAATAACCGCGCTTCGCGCGGGACTTTGCTGTACCCGCTTCGTTGGTACCCGTACATAGCGTACAGCAAAGTCCCGACCTTAATCTTGGACCTTGACCTTGAAAATTAGTATGCACCATCCCTATGCAGAGACCATCATCATGTCAGGTTTGGTCATAATCGTTTCAGTCATGGTGGTTGTAGGAGTGTATATATACATGGGCTATGACCTTAACTTTTGACCTTGGAAAATGGTGTGCACCATCCCTAGGTGGGGTCCAGTGGTGTAGGCTGTACGAGAGTATATATATGATCTTGACATTGAAAAATGGTGTGCATCATCGCTAGGTGGGGAACGATTATCATGCCAGGTTTGATCATGATCGGTCCAGTGGTGTGGGCTGTAAGAGAGTTGTCCACACAGACACATATACACACGAACGCTACTATTTTATGCATATAGCTGATTCCGATTGTTCTTTTAATTGATATTATAGAACTGTGGAAATCTAAAATTTTGATTTCTACTGATGTTACACATGAGTTCAGGTTATTTCATTATCTTTTCCCTCTCATCTCTGTTTATCGAGCATAATTGGAGACACTATCTTCTACTAAAGTTGCCTCTTTCTTTTGATTGTTCCATATCACTATATCAGGTTTAATGGCTTCGTTTTCTATGTATGTCGCTGCAGAAATTGTATAGTCATTGTGGATGGTGTATGACTTATTTCTAAGCGTATTATATATATATATATATATATATATATATATGCATATATATATGTGCATATATATATGCATATATATGCGTATATACATGCGTATATATATATATATATGCATATATATGCATATATATATACGAAAATTAAAACTGTAAGTTGAACTTTACAATCAAAATTTATTGTTCGACTGAATACTCCAAAAACAATTTATAAAGTCTTTATTCGGCGGAATTTCAAAGAATGTTATTCTTATTATTCTTCTCATTAGAGGGCATAAAGAAATCATCAAATTAAATATATATATATATATATATATATGTGTGTGTGTGTGTGTGTGCGTGTGTATATGTATATGTGTATGTATAATATATATATATATATGTATATATATATATATATATATATTATCCGAGTAGTTAGCTATATAAACAATTAGAAGCTGAATACATCAGAAATACAAAAAAAAAAAAAAAAAAATAGGTGAAAATAATCAAGTAAAATGACTTACCTTGTGCGAAACTGTTGAATCTACAGAAAAAGGCACCTAAAACCCAATCCTCATTTAGGCTTGATACCAAATGTACCCAGGAACAGGAGAGCGTCACTAACAGATCGGAAGCTGCTAAGTTGACAATGTAATAATTGGTGGTGGTTCGCATCCGGCTGTTTGTGAAAACGACGGTGATTACCAGACAGTTGCCTGTTGTTGCCAGGACAATGACCAGAACATAAATGAAGATCTTGAGTAGAATTTCCCACACCGGATACTGTTTCAGCTCCCTCGGGTAAGGGATTTCCCCGAGGTAATATTCACCATAATCGGTGCTTCCGTTTAACACCTCCGTGATGGTCACCGCCATGGAAAGCTGCAAGTTTGCAAGTTCAGTGGATCCCCCGCCATCTGTGAAATTATTGCCTATTTTGCTAGCAGTCGTCATAGAAACGTTGTAGATAGTGGCGTTTAAAGAAGGTAGAATGCTTGGTATGGTGACGCCAGGTGCAACCGAAACCATTTTTGTATGAATGGGTATGATTGTCGCTTCGTAATTGCGACAGGGAAAATAATAGAAACGGATAAGCGATCGATAATTTTAAGATTAATTGTTAATTCGTATATATTTATTATTTCAGATGATCTTTTGTATCTGATTGAATTTGTTTGCTTTTCTTAACTAAATGTCTTTTTAATTCTTTATTTTCTTTACCTTTTTCTCAATTTTCTTTTGTTCTTTATTTTTACGTTTTTAAAACAAATGAAGTTTTTGATCTTTTAGTTTTCTTTGCCTTTTTTTCTTTTCCTTTTTATTCATGCGTTATTTTTTGACTTTTATTTATTTTTTTGAAATATTTAGTTATTATTTTAAGTTTATTTTTTTACGTCTTTCTTGGTTCAATTGTCTTGACGAAAGAATCGTCCTTCTTAGCTCTGTAATTCTTGGCGGAAGTGCTGTAAAAATGCTTACTTAGTCACACAAATGGTTTCCACAGTCATAATGCAACTAAAGAGAACGTAGAGCGGTTTTTGAAAGATAACGAAAACGAACGTAAAACTTTACGGTGTAGAAACCATTTGATGGATTACATTTGCCATTTGTTTCCGGGCTGCAAAATAAAAAAGAAAAGAAATATAGACAGATGCGTTATTATTAGAATGACATACTGATACAGGGAGTGGAAACAATTTTCAGTCATGCAAAAAAAAAAAAAAGTAAACCATTTAAAAGTCTGAAAAAATATACTTGTGATGTGAAGGATAAGTAAAGAAAAACATAAAAAAACATTTCGAATCTATTTTTCGTCCTCATCGTATCCTCATCTTATCCTCATCCTCATAGTTTTTATTGTTTCATCACATTTCGGTCAGCTATTCTTCTGGCCTTCGTCAGGTGATTAACCGTGATATATATAGAAATGCTGAGTCTCTTAACTGTATCCTCAGTAATTACAGCTTTCGACAGTTTGTCTTACCATGTTTTGACAAACTGATCCTCTGGCCGGCTTTGGGTAGAATTGAAACCTCTATCTTCAGAACCGTATAGATTTAAGGCCTCTATTCACTGCGCCACACGCCCTGAACAAAAATAATTATAAATTTCAAAGGATTCCAATAAATAAAAATAATAACATATATCTTCGATCTCGCTCGTGGAATATTGTGTCACTTTCAGACATGATAGAAGACTCCTATCGCTATTGGGACTTGTACACAACTGACCAATTATTCTGCCCCGCCCCCCCAAAAAAAACAAACAAAAAACAAAACAGTTTTTATCAAACTGAAATGGAATTATATGCGTCTTTTCTACGGCGATAATTATATCTTTCCACCGTGTATGAATACTAAAAATATAAAAATGTGTGAATAAGTATATGAGAGAGAGAGAGAGATAGGGCGAGAGAGAGAGAGAGAGAGAGAGAGTAATAAGTAGGTAGTAACAAATAGTAATATATATATATATATATATATATATATATATATATATATATATAAGATAGGGGTTAATAAGATAGGCACAATTGTCAGCAAAAATATTATGAGCATTAGGAAAGTACTAATATCGACCAATTATGTGATCTGCGTTTGGGTACTTATGAGATGGTTCGTTGGCATCAGATACTTTTGTATGAAATTTGTGGGATACTGACATATTTACGACCAAGACGATCGCCAAGTTTGTCTCATAAATAGCGGTTGTCATCATAATTCATTTAACTATTCGAAATCTA
>NC_136486.1:11472552-11577552 GCF_053919585.1 Euprymna scolopes
TTACTTCTACAAACAATTATTACGCAACTGTCCCAATGACTACAATACACACATCGATCCTTATCCTCTAGTGGCCTCTGGGCCTTGATATGTGGTAACGTCTTTGTAAAAAATAATTTTACAAAATAGATGGTAGGTAATAAAGTTTTATTTATATATACCATGATTGTTTAAAGCGTTCAAATTGGTTGCCGTTTATTGTTAATTCTAAATTCCTATCTATTTCACCATTATATCACTCCTACCACTACTGAGGCCATTCTGCCAAAAATGTCCATTCAAATGAACACAGCGAAATAAATAATCTATAATATAAATCTCACCTGTCTGTTTAAATGTATGTATGTATGTATGTTTGTATGCCTGCCTAAACTTTCGATAGAGGCGACGGATTTTCAGGAGATACGTATCGTTTGGAAGCACGACCCTTCGGACGACAAATATCGAAAAATTGACTCAAAACATTAATTTTTTCACCCTCAACTGGGTACATTCCTACAGGGAGGGGGTCTATTTTTCGCCGATATTTTCGAAAATCGTCTCCTCCTTTCGGTTAACTAGCCTTAATTTAAACATACGTCACTTCCAAGTTGGCGATGGGCGCAGCAGCAAACATGTCACGTTTTTTTTCAGGTTCTTTCCTTCTTCACGGTACGGGTTCTATCCTGCCTGCCTACTACCATCTTTTTTCATTTGTTCAACACACACTTCCAAACACCCGGGCAACGCCGGCCAACTAGGCTAGTAAATATATGAAATAATCTGAAATAATCAATTGTTCGCTTGGCTTTCCTTTGATTTCCTTTCCGTTACTGAGCATCAAACATCTATGTCTATTTCTCGGTTGGATCAAGTCACACTGCACGATTTGCTAATCGCACTGATTGATATATTTACTTTCAAAATGATCAATCATTTCGCATAGGAATCAAGAGAAAAACGACACTGAATGTGACGCATTAAAACAAACATTTACAATCGGAGAATGCGTGTGCGTCAACTGCAAAACAGCGCATTAGCGACACCAGTTGCTGGTGCACTGCACAAAGGTATTGCAGTCGCTGTTTTTGTTGTGTAAATATCGGGATTATTCCGTTTTTTTATAACTTCTCTCCATCTACCTCTGATTCGTTAACTCCCCTTTTTTCTCTCTCTGACTATCTCTCTAACACATATATTCTCCCTCTATGTATATAGCAACATATGCGTAGTATATGTTGTTATCTTATTGTTTGGTTCTTCGGGCTACTGTTCTCATCTAAAGTGTTATTTTCACAATGTTACCGCCGATGTAACTTCCGACCTTCTTTAAGTGTATCTTGTCGCATTCGAGAATCTTTCTGTCGAACTCGGAATTTCGAATGGAACCTTTTATTTAATCCGCAATTAAGATAAAGTACTTGGTAAAACTCGTCTAATTGTTGGCGGTGCAATCCTCAGTCCGAGTGACAATCTAATACAATTGCGAATTACTTGGGACTCTTGCCCAGTCATGGCTGACGACACGAGAGCATGCTATCCACAGATAAATATAATAAAGTGTTCCGTTCGAAATTCCGTGTAGATTCCAGAGTTCGACAGAAAAATTCCCAAGATTGACAAGATACACGCCAAGAAAGTCGGAGGTTCCATCGGCCGAAACGCTGTGGAAATAACACCGAAGATGAGAACTGTAGTCCGAAAAACACAAATATCGCAAAAATTCAATCCCTATCTCAAAATTCAGAAACGTAAAATCTATCAATCAACATTTTTTGTTGTTGAATTTATGTTCCTCATTTTCATAATTCTGTATCTTAGCATACTCAAGTGTATTTATTGATTGAATCTAATATTTTTATCTATCAGCATATTTCTCAGTATATATCCATATCTCTATCTCTACTATTATATAAAAAGTCACTTTGCGTGTGAGTTCCTTCCTCTTAAGTTCCGAAACAGCTGAGCCTATCTTTTACAAATTTCACACAAAGTTAATTAAGTGTCTGGCAGTGGTTTTAGATGTGTTTTACACAGAAATTCCTCCGTACGTATCCAAACTCGAAAAAATCCGATCTTAAAAATAGTTTTTCTCTCTTATAGATAAAAAAAAGAAGAATTTTTACGGGAGAATATTTTACGTTACATTGGACAAGGGAGATAATAAAATTCAAGCAAATCATTTCTTTTGAGACATAGTTTAGTGATAGAGCATTTAACTACAGATCAAATGATCCCAAGTTCAAGCCCGTGTGTATGTCACCATTTTAGTTTATTTTTTTATAATTAATGAGTTAAATTTACGATAAAAGAAGTACCATTTAAAATCACCACAAATCATTTATTCGTCTGCATATTTTAAAACTAAATATTAATCAGAAGTGACTTTTTCAAGGCATTCATCGTCAAGCTCAAACATCAGCTGACGTGATATTGTAACCAAACACAGACGGAATTTGATGAACGACATTATCATTATTATTTATTAATTTTTTAATTTTTCTTTTTGCGAATCATTACACCGGGCAAATTATTCCTCGTAATATATAATAATAAATAGAGAATTGATTCAATATATACGCAATCTGCATTAATTAAAATACAATGTTTAAACGGATTGTAAGACCGGGCAACGCCGGGCTACCAGTTAGTATAAGTATGTACAATATGCAAATGTATCATTATAATTATAGATCTATGCCGATCTATATGTTCTATCTATTTGGTCGAGTTCAGATGGTCTATCACATAGATAAACATAAAGACACACATACATGCACACCCACACCTATATTATAATGATGGAATTTAACTAACGAGATATTTTTCATACATATATGCATGTGTGTCTATATATATAGATATATATATATATTAAGTAATGTGATTTATAATTTAAAAGTTTTAAAATTTTTAAAATTTAAAAATCAAAATTTAATTAAATTAAAAATCAGTTTCATAAGAAGGAACAACAACAAAGTCAATTATCTGTACGATCGTTTCGGAAATCCGTGCTTTTTATTTGTGGTATACATGAAGTCACGTAGAATAATTATACATAGTTTTTTTGGTAAGCACGGTCTCCTCATCAGCAAATTTAGGAGGATTTCTATTGAATTGAAAAGACACCAAAAATAAACCTAGCATTAAAAGTAAGGCAGATGAATCTGAAAAATTGAAGTAAAAGGTTTGGATATAAAATTTATAAGAAAATTAATAAGAAAATTGGTATAGGTTAGAGATAGAAATGAGTAGAAAAAATATATATATTTTTGAATTTACATAATAAATTTGATTTAAAAATATATAGATATATAATTACCTTTTGGTTTTTCTTTTTTTGAAATCAGGAACTGTATTTAAAGTAGTCATTTAGATGTTTGCTATAGCTTTTTATTTTATTGAATGATGAATTTTAAAAGGGCGACGCTCGTGCAGTAAATTGTTTCCGTTAGCGTATTTTGATTTAGAGACGCTACAGTTAATATCTATAGAGAGAGAGTTTTTTTTTTTTTTTTTTTTTTTTTGCAAGTTTTTAAGGGGAGATAATTGTCATGGCTTTATTTATTATTTGATTTACGAGTCTAAGGGCGGTAATTGGTTTAACTTAATTTATTAAAAAAAAAAAAAGAAAATCTATTTTTACTAATGAGTAATTTTTAATGATTTAAGGTGGTTTATATTTATTAAATTTAAACCAACGTTTATGATTACACGATAGAAGCTCGTGTCTTGAATTTACTAGTTTGGTTGTGCTTTTTATATCTTCATATTTTAAAATTTTTAGGGTTTCTTTTGTACATAATGTACAAAATTTATCTCCTGGTTTATATGATTTGCAAGTCTCAATTATTTGCCATTTTAAGTTGAAAGAAATATTGCTATTTTTTAGTTGCCAAATATAGTTGGATAGAGTAGTTTGGTTTGATAGAGAGTTATTTTTAAAAGAATGTTTGTGCGTTGAAATTCTATGTTTTATTGGGCCAGATGTGGAACCAATATATATTACCTCTTGATTATTATGATTATTTTCCGTTAGGTCTATTGTTGGATTATAATGTGGTGGGTTGGTTAATAATTGATCGGTAGATTGATTTAAGTTGGTGTTATTATTTAATCTGGTAGTTGAGTTATGGCTGTTGATAGGTTCTTGTATATTTGGAGTTTTTGATACTGTGCAGCTATAGATAACATTTTTAATTTTACATGAGCCTTGTAGGGGACATTTATTTTTTCTTCTACAGTTACAGTCCGATGTATTTTGTATAGTTGCATTTTGTAGTTTATTAATTTTATTATTATTAGAGCTAATTATTTTCTGATGAAGGTTAGGCATAGTAGAGTAAGAGACTTTAATTGTGTTCTTATTGAAAATTTTATTATATCTATGGGGGGCTTTAAAGTTCTTATCTAATATTTTAAAAAATTCTCTAGCTATGTTTGTTTCTAGGTTTTTGGAATACGGGGGGTTGAACCATAGGATCTTCTTGTGTCTATTCTTACGTTTGCGGGTTTTAGTTTGTTGTTTATTTATATTATTATCTAATATTTGTAGTTTGGTTTTATCTTTTTTTGTCTCCTGGTTATTTTTCTTAACTCGTATACGGGAAGACATTGCCATATTATATGTTATTACGCTCTTAATAGGTTTATTTTTAATGCAGTTTATGTTTCTATCATTTTCATTTATGAATTTAATTTGTGAATTATATCCAGAGTTTTTAAGGGCTTCATTATAGTATTTTTCATTTTTGGTAAATATTGATTTAGTAGAAGACAGTCTAGAAATTCTTAGAGCGATATTGGGAACTATTGATTTTAATATTGATTTAGGGTGGTTTGATTGATTGTGGACATATAGAAGTGATTGGTTAGGTTTATGGTATGGTTCAAAGGTAGAATTTTCAAGATTTAAGGTTATGTCTAAGAAATTAACAATTTTTTTATTTGGGTCGATTTTTATACTAAGTTCATAATTTTTAAATAATTTATGTAGAGCTTTAATTGCATTTTCATAATTTTTATTAGTAGAATTCGTTATGAAAAGTGCATCATCTCTATATAGCCGTCCTTCAAGTTTGAATTGTTTATGGAGTATACAATGTATTTCATTTAAAAGGAAAAGGCCAACTAGATCAGTGACCTGAGTCGAGTCCGTCGATCCCATTAAAATGTTGAAGTGGTTAGGGGTATTTTTCCTGGTCCAATATTTATTATCAAATGTTATTAAAGACTGTCTAGCTATAAGTATTAGTTTAGTTTCGTCTTGAGTTATATTAGTTAATTTTCGTGCCATTAATAGAGATTTATTAAGTAGGATAGGTGATATAGATTGGTAATATGATTCAATGTCAAAAGAAAGAAATTTAATATTATTTTTATTTTGAATATTAGAAAACCAGTCGATTACTTGGTTTGAAGATTGCCATAGTGGGTATTTTATTATGGATTTAATTTTGGGGATAATTCTATCTAATATGTTTTTACTAACCAGTCCTATATCTGATTTCGAGGGGCAAATGAGTCTAATAGTAGGGTTGATATTGAAGCTGTGTTTGTGGTCTTTTAAAGTAAATCTCGGGGTACCTGGTACCGTTATTTCTGTGTATTTATCTATTTTCAGTTTAGTTAAAATGTTTTTTGCATCATTATTTATTTTATTTAGTGCTGATTTATTAGTAGTTTTATAATTTTTATTAAGTTCTTTATATATTAGATTTTTATATTGTATATAGTCCATTGTGTAGAAATTTCCAGTTTTATCTGCCGGTACTATGAGTTTATTTTGGTGGCTTGTAGAAATAGATTTTGAAAATTTATTTATTTTTTTAAGTGTTGGAGTGATATATTTTTTATTTTTCTTGAATTTAATATTTTTAATCAGGTTGATTAAGTCATTTTCAAAATTTTCAGTGTCTATGTTTCTCTTAGGGTTTTTGTATGTTTTTAGTCTGTAGTATTTCGCTGCTTTTCTTTCTTCATTGTCTTGTCTGAGGATGGTTTCTTTTATTTCTCCAGGTTGGTGGTGTATTGGTTCTGTGGTTTCACTTTGGTAATTATCAAAATGGTAGGCTTTCCATCTCAAGTTCCTTATAAATGTATTCATACTTGTAATTAAGCTGGTTATAAAGGTGTCTTTAGGGGGTATGGGGATGCATTTAGTTGATAATTGTATGTCCTTCTTATGAAACATATCCACAATTACGTATATAAACTCAACCTGTTATAGGGAGCTAATAATTTAAAGGAGATTAGAATAATAGTCTAAAGAGCTAAGTGTATTTTAATGTAATAGTGAAATTACTAGTTTAATTAAAATACAGGAAATGCTCGTTGTAATTTAGATATATAATAAGCTCGATAGTTAAATGTCCTAGAGCTAATTCAATATTAAGTAATGTGATTTATAATTTAAAGTTTTAAAATTTTTAAAATTTAAAAATCAAAATTTAATTAAATTAAAAATCAGTTTCATAAGAAGGAACAACAACAAAGTCAATTATCTGTACGATCGTTTCGGAAATCCGTGCTTTTTATTTGTGGTATACATGAAGTCACGTAGAATAATTATACATAGTTTTTTTTGTAAGCACGGTCTCCTCATCAGCAAATTTAGGAGGATTTCTATTGAATTGAAAAGACACCAAAAATAAACCTAGCATTAAAAGTAAGGCAGATGAATCTGAAAAATTGAAGTAAAAGGTTTGGATATAAAATTTATAAGAAAATTAATAAGAAAATTGGTATAGGTTAGAGATAGAAATGAGTAGAAAAAAAATATATATTTTTGAATTTACATAATAAATTTGATTTAAAAATATATAGATATATAATTACCTTTTGGTTTTTCTTTTTTTGAAATCAGGAACTGTATTTAAAGTAGTCATTTAGATGTTTGCTATAGCTTTTTATTTTATTGAATGATGAATTTTAAAAGGGTGACGCTCGTGCAGTAAATTGTTTCCGTTAGCGTATTTTGATTTAGAGACGCTACAGTTAATATCTATAGAGAGAGAGTTTTTTTTTTTTTTTTTTTTTTTGCAAGTTTTTAAGGGGAGATAATTGTCATGGCTTTATTTATTATTTGATTTACGAGTCTAAGGGCGGTAATTGGTTTAACTTAATTTATTAAAAAAAAAAAAAAAAATCTATTTTTACTAATGAGTAATTTTTAATGATTTCAGGTCACTGATCTAGTTGGCCTTTTCCTTTTAAATGAAATACATTGTATACTCCATAAACAATTCAAACTTGAAGGACGGCTATATAGAGATGATGCACTTTTCATAACGAATTCTACTAATAAAAATTATGAAAATGCAATTAAAGCTCTACATAAATTATTTAAAAATTATGGACTTAGTATAAAAATCGACCCAAATAAAAAAATTGTTAATTTCTTAGACATAACCTTAAATCTTAAAAATTCTACCTTTGAACCATACCATAAACCTAACCAATCACTTCTATATGTCCACAATCAATCAAACCACCCTAAATCAATATTAAAATCAATAGTTCCCAATATCGCTCTAAGAATTTTTAGACTGTCTTCTACTAAATCAATATTTACCAAAAATGAAAAATACTATAATGAAGCCCTTAAAAACTCTGGATATAATTCACAAATTAAATTCATAAATGAAAATGATAGAAACATAAACTGCATTAAAAATAAACCTATTAAGAGCGTAATAACATATAATATGGCAATGTCTTCCCGTATACGAGTTAAGAAAAATAACCAGGAGACAAAAAAAGATAAAACCAAACTACAAATATTAGATAATAATATAAATAAACAACAAACTAAAACCCGCAAACGTAAGAATAGACACAAGGAGATCCTATGGTTCAACCCCCCGTATTCCAAAAACCTAGAAACAAACATAGCTAGAGAATTTTTTAAAATATTAGATAAGAACTTTAAAGCCCCCCATAGATATAATAAAATTTTCAATAAGAACACAATTAAAGTCTCTTACTCTACTATGCCTAACCTTCATCAGAAAATAATTAGCTCTAATAATAATAAAATTAATAAACTACAAAATGCAACTATACAAAATACATCGGACTGTAACTGTAGAAGAAAAAATAAATGTCCCCTACAAGGCTCATGTAAAATTAAAAATGTTATCTATAGCTGCACAGTATCAAAAACTCCAAATATACAAGAACCTATCAACAGCCATAACTCAACTACCAGATTAAATAATAACACCAACTTAAATCAATCTACCGATCAATTATTAACCAACCCACCACATTATAATCCAACAATAGACCTAACGGAAAATAATCATAATAATCAAGAGGTAATATATATTGGTTCCACATCTGGCCCAATAAAACATAGAATTTCAACGCACAAACATTCTTTTAAAAATAACTCTCTATCAAACCAAACTACTCTATCCAACTATATTTGGCAACTAAAAAATAGCAATATTTCTTTCAACTTAAAATGGCAAATAATTGAGACTTGCAAATCATATAAACCAGGAGATAAATTTTGTACATTATGTACAAAAGAAACCCTAAAAATTTTAAAATATGAAGATATAAAAAGCACAACCAAACTAGTAAATTCAAGACACGAGCTTCTATCGTGTAATCATAAACGTTGGTTTAAATTTAATAAATATAAACCACCTTAAATCATTAAAAATTACTCATTAGTAAAAATAGATTTTCTTTTTTTTTTTTTTAATAAATTAAGTTAAACCAATTACCGCCCTTAGACTCGTAAATCAAATAATAAATAAAACCATGACAATTATCTCCCCTTAAAAACTTGCAAAAAAAAAAAAAAAAAAAAAAAAAAAAACTCTCTCTCTATAGATATTAACTGTAGCGTCTCTAAATCAAAATACGCTAACGGAAACAATTTACTGCACGAGCGTCGCCCTTTTAAAATTCATCATTCAATAAAATAAAAAGCTATAGCAAACATCTAAATGACTACTTTAAATACAGTTCCTGATTTCAAAAAAAGAAAAACCAAAAGGTAATTATATATCTATATATTTTTAAATCAAATTTATTATGTAAATTCAAAAATATATATTTTTTTTCTACTCATTTCTATCTCTAACCTATACCAATTTTCTTATTAATTTTCTTATAAATTTTATATCCAAACCTTTTACTTCAATTTTTCAGATTCATCTGCCTTACTTTTAATGCTAGGTTTATTTTTGGTGTCTTTTCAATTCAATAGAAATCCTCCTAAATTTGCTGATGAGAAGACCGTGCTTACCAAAAAAACTATGTATAATTATTCTACGTGACTTCATGTATACCACAAATAAAAAGCACGGATTTCCGAAACTATCGTACAGATAATTGACTTTGTTGTTGTTCCTTCTTATGAAACTGATTTTTAATTTAATTAAATTTTGATTTTTAAATTTTAAAAATTTTAAAACTTTTAAATTATAAATCACATTACTTAATATTGAATTAGCTCTAGGACATTTAACTATCGAGCTTATTATATATCTAAATTACAACGAGCATTTCCTGTATTTTAATTAAACTAGTAATTTCACTATTACATTAAAATACACTTAGCTCTTTAGACTATTATTCTAATCTCCTTTAAATATATATATATATATATATATATATATATATATATATATATATATATATATATAATTTAAATGATATAGTGAAATGCCGTAAGATGACAGATTGTGTAATACTGTAAACCTTAAGTTCAAATAAATATTAGTATCAATATTTATAAACGATCACAAACAGATCAGGAAAGCCCAATATGAAAGATAGAATGATATAAATAGAAATTTTGAATTAAATTATGCAGAATTACAACAACATTTTTTGTTTGACAAAGAAATACAAAAATGGTTCATCTCATCGGAGGAAATTTTAGCAAATTACATGTGAGTGATCATAAATTTTGCTTATTAGCACATTAATTGAACATTAAAATTGAAGTGAGACTGTAAAACGGATACTCAAATGTGAAATAATGAATATACATGAGTGAATATATTTGTTTTAAGTGAAATAGAAGCTCAACAATCACGAGGTGATCACAGCATGAAAAAGCGACAACTAAAAAATAAAAGCAACCGCGCAAGTATGTAAAAAGATTTTGTGTTGTTGATTGCTTCGTGATCATTTTTTAGCACAACGATGTGCGAACTGGCTGATTAACATTAAAGTTTACAGATCCAAATAGATATTAAAGCATGGATAAACACATAATATACAATGTAACATAAATAAATTATATACAGGGTGTCCAAAAAGCCACTGAAGGGGGTTTAAACATATCAATTCTTTATTTTGGATGATGTCTTTCTGTAATATTAACACTATCTGATAGACACATTTAAAAAAAAATAAATAAAATAAAATGCAAAATTTAAACAGTTGAAAAATAATGTCGTTTGAATGTTGCCCTTTTTCACCTTTGTGCTCTTTCCAAAGCATTATAAATGACAGATTGCAGAATCTCTGGATTAAAAACATTTTCTAATGAGTTTCTTAGATTATGTTAAAATTACAGAAATATACCATAAAAAAATAAGGAATCTATTTAAGTTCAAAACCCTTCAGTGTCTTTTTGAACACGATCTATATATATATATATATATATATATATATATATATATATATATATATATATATATATATATATATATACATATAAAGAGATAGAGATAGATAGATAGATAGATAGATAGAGAGAGAGAATGAATTAAGTCGAAGAGAATAAAACATAAGATTTGCTTTAATGCAGACAATGTATATACTTTAAATAAATTTAAAATATATATGACGGACGTAATATATCCTAGACTTCAAAATGCAAAAAAATGTTGAGTGAGTTTTCCCTTTGATCTGAGTGAAAAACTGTAAAACAAAGAATATAGATATTAAATAAGCATGCGTTTAATGAACACTAGATGCATTTTGAATTTTAAGTCGTAGGCGATTTTTAAACTAGTTAAAGTTTAAAAAAAAAACTTGAGGGTCATAAGCTAGAATTGAAACGAAAATGCCAGTGTTATTAGTAGGGCTGTGACAACAGCATATTTTTTATATCACTTTGACTCTTGAGTATATATCCGTTAATATCTTATATGTTTTTATATAGACTAATATGGTTCTTGGTTGATTGACTGTGTCTTACTGTGTCGGATATATACTTAAGAGCCAAAAGAATGAAAAGAATATTCTGTTGTCACAGTCTTAGTTATTAGTTACAACCTGAGCTAAGTTGCATGCATATCCAAACTTTATAAATTAACTAGCGGAAACGGGCGCCCGACTTTACCCTGTCGTAAAATACGCTTAAATATTATATTTTGATTTGTACAGATTTCGTATATATAGAAATTTGTGTGAACTTACAGTAATTTGTAATATACCAGCAGGACCTGTTAAGCGGTATTGCCCGGTTAAAGCACGCCCCCCTCCTCGTAGAAACATACACTACGATTGTTGTTAGTGGCCAATCTCCAACGTCCTAATGTTACGAACGAGTTTCAGAATAGACACCCCTAACGTCCTAATGTTAAGAACGTCGTATGGAATATCCACGACCAACACCGCGTGGTAAAAACAGTTTTCGGAATAGACACCCCATTTTATGAAGGGGGGCTGTCTAAGTATTTGCCCTAAGTTCAACCTTGATATACGTTGTCAGCATACCCATCAGCAAAGACTATAATCCCCCAAATGTAGGTGGGTAGGAGTGTCGTGCGGAGAAAAGTGCACTTTTTATCACGCGTGCGTAGAACATTGAATTACAATGCATAATGCATGTCATTATATCTCGAAAACTACTTGTCTCCGACAAAGTTAAAAACAGATTGTCTTATTTAGCATAGTCTCAAGTATATAGAAGTCGTCTGTTTAAAAGAAATAGTGTAGTTCGTTGTAAGGTAAAAATGTCCCCGCAAAAGTTAATGTCTGAGCAGTGTGAAAAATTAATCATGAAAAGAGAACCCAACAAAAAAAAAAACTATAGTAAAAAAAAGCTAATATAAAACAAATAAGTATATCCATAGGCAATGTAATAAAAGGGAAATTTGTACTTTAGCGGTGTAAATTATTTGACAGACAAAGGAAGGAAAAAAACAAACTAGCGCAAATGTAGTCAAATACAATAAATACAAACTAAACGAAAAGTAATGAAAATGATAATTTATCTGGACGTAATTCAAGCTTAGAGTGTGAAAATATGTTTTATATAAAAAGAATTAGTTTTTATAATTTCGAAAGTGAAACATAATTTTTTCATCCCAATCTAGTCTCGGTGCCAGTGTGATGTAGGGGATCATTACAATTCTATTTTATTAAGAGATCCGGCGGACGTTTAATCGAATGCCCGCCCCCTAAATCCCACAATGTACGTTTTTTTTTCTTTTTCCACGTTAATGTCATTGATAACAAACTTAACTTTTAGATAAGAAAAAAAATTGTAAAAAAAAATTATGACTTTTATAGTTAGGATCAGTTTTCAATTATAACGTTCTACTGAATTGAACACATACTTTAAGACCATCACCGAGAAAAATATTGTCGCAATATGGTTAATTTTTAATAGAATGCTCTCTGATAAACTCATTGAACTTGTACCCTACATATCCCTGACAAACCCTCTAAGCAACAAAATCTTACCCCTTCATCGCTGATGTTCATAAATGCCAGAAACCTTTCTACTCTAATAGTTTCTTCCCTCGAACAGCTAGAATTTGCAATTTCCTTCCTACTACTGGCTTTCCTGACTGTACTGATATGCAGGCGTTTAAATGTAACGTAAATCATCATTTTGTTAATCTTTTTTTGCAAATAGTAGCCTCCTACGTACGATATACCGTATTAGGTGTGAACGTAAGTAAAAAAATACTTATTAGTCTTAAGACGATTAATCAAAATGGGAATCAGGAATCGGAAAAATCGAAACTTTTGGGCATATCGGAATCGGTATCGAAATCAGTATCGGAATCGGTATATGAATCGGAAAAAAATTGTGCCTATTTTCTAATGGCAAAAATTTATTTAATTATCGTTTTTTGTAAACGTTTCATTTTGTTTAAAACAAAGTCTCCCATTGCTGGTATTAATAATAAAATAATAAAAATTTATTTAATTATCGTTTTTTGTAAACGTTTCATTTTGTTTAAAACAAAGTCTCCCATTGCTGGTAGTAATAATAAAATAATAAAAATTTATTTAATTATCGTTTTTTGTAAACGTTTCATTTTGTTTAAAACAAAGTCTCCCATTGCTGGTATTAATAATAAAATAATAAAAATTTATTTAATTATCGTTTTTTGTAAACGTTTCATTTTGTTTAAAACAAAGTCTCCCATTGCTGGTATTAATAATAAAATAATAAAAATTTATTTAATTATCGTTTTTTGTAAACGTTTCATTTTGTTTAAAACAAAGTCTCCCATTGCTGGTAGTAATAATAAAATAATAAAAATTTATTTAATTATCGTTTTTTGTAAACGTTTCATTTTGTTTAAAACAAAGTCTCCCATTGCTGGTAGTAATAATTTATTTTATCTCCTAATAAAACTAAAACCTATAGATCGCTCCACTCACGTGGGTTTTTACGTTTGAGAAAATATATGTATTTTTACGGTAATCAGGAAAAATAACAAAGTTTTAGTCAAATATTTAGAGATTTATAAAAATCGGAATCGGAAATTTAGTATCGAAATCGGGAGAATATTGTTATCTTCCCATCAATAACACACACGCATATATATATATATATATATATATATATATATATATATATAAAGATAGATAGATAGACAGATAGATAGATAGATAGATAGAAAGAGAGAGAGATTTACATGCATTGATGCTATATTCTTTGTCTCCAACTGCTACACAATTACGCACAATGTAGATATACGCATGGAAATGACTGTGTGCAATAGAAACCATCTTATCGAAAAAATAGTTAAAATGAATTAATGAGAGTTCTTTGTCTAAAAGTATATGCAAATTAGTTATCCTTTTTGAAGTCGCATATGAGGAAGTTGTTTTTATTTTTGCATGAAAACGTAGGATTATATCATCAATATCAATGCGACGGATTGCTCAGCACACACACACACACACACACACACACACACACACACACACACACACACACACACACACACACACACACACACACACAAACGCACACACACATATATATGTATGTGTGAATGAAAGAAAAATTATTGTTGGTAAACGAATACGTGTGTAATAAGTCTGTCAGCAATGTAAATACCGGGATGTTGAAGTGACATGACGTATGAACAAAAGAAGACAAACGGACAAAGGTCTTATTAAGATTGTAAAGTTTTGTGTATGTATTGATTTGTCAAAACTATTCACATATATTAATCCTAAATATGGGCTTTGTGTTCATCATGGTTTGTAAATGTCTTTGAGAATTTCGAGAATATACCTCTTTTTCTCCAAAAAAGAAACAAACCAAAAGAATGTTGTATAAAAGCAATAAGTTCAGAACACGAATACGAAAATCAAGTCAATCGTAAAGCTAATAAGCAAACTCTTTGAAGTAAACTAAATCTAGCTCTGGTCGCTTGGCTAGACATCTCAGCAAATAACATAGGAGTGTCATGGAGTACAACATACAGCGACAGCTATTTAACGATTTCATTCATCGTAGCATTCAGAAACAGACGTACAAAAAACAACACTTTCTTCATCTAAACACTTGAAGTTTTCTTCTTAGTAGATATAGTTATGCATGAATATATTTTCCTATCACTTTTGCGAAAACAAATCTTCTACCCTTGCATGAAAACAAATAAAATCGGTGGTTTTCAAAACTATTTCGAAATCTGTGTAGAAGTCTATCTAAATAAAATGTAAAAGTTCTTAGATAGAAAGCTATACTCATCAATAAAATAAGGATAATTACTTTACATATAACGTATACAAGGTTTTGTATTTTCATAAGCTACAGTGAATAAGTTGTCTCGGTTTATTTTAAACACATCGAGGATACGTTCAGGACAATCAAACCGACAGTGTCTTTGTTACTATCGGCTGAGGTGTGGTTCAATTCAATGTAAGGAGATCCATCACACCAGGCTTTATCTTCTCTATAAGAAGAGGTTAGTTTATCGCTAATTGCCCGAAGCGCCTCTATCGGAAAATGCTGAGGGGGCTGCCCAGGCATTCTTTACTCTTATTTACCCAAACAAGTCATAGCGAAACTTGAACGTAAATGGCTATTATTTGGGACCATGTTTACAGAGGACTATAGAGGGGGTTGAGCAGCAAGATGCCTATTCATATTAAATTTAAACTTCTGATTGTTAGTATGGTCAGGAAAGTAGGAAAACGGGGAAGGAATTACAAATTCTAGCATTCTTAGTGAAGAAATTCTTAAAATATATGTCTTTCCGGTATCTAGGGATCTCAACAGTGAAGGGGTGGAATTTAATTAATGAGTATGTACATCGAGGGTGCACAAGTGCTGTGAGTTCATCAGAATATATTATATTAAAATACCTGTAACACAGAAACATGGGTGCAACATTGTAGCAATGGAACAGCAGTTGGTGCATAGTTGATAACGCGGGACTTATTAGATTGGAGGTCCTTTTTTTTAGATTCTTATTTTATAAGCCGGAATGCGCCAATCTTAGTGCGCTGACGTTTTAACTTAACAAATGATTTTGTTTATAACATTCTCGAGAGGCAAGTAATCAAATTTAGTTCATACTATTGTTCGATGTCCGTGTTGTTCATATTTTGTCTTTGATAAGTTGTGACCACAAAAGTAAAGACGAGATGCGATTTGAAACTAACACGAGACGAACGGAACGACCTAGCGACTAATTAACGGACGCATCTCGAAACGTAAGTTGCGGCCAAAACAAGCAAAGGCGGGTCTTGTAGATTAAGTTGTTCTGTTGAATTATTCAAAAAGTTACTCATCTGAACAAAAACACGCTTGAGATAAGGTAAACACGTTAAGTAAAAAGCTCCTGCCCTACCCCAAATAAAAAAAAAACAAAAAAAAAAAAACAACAAAAAAACAAAAAACAAATAAAAAGTAAAAAACGACTGCAAATTACAAAAGAATAAGTCAGAAGTTCACTGATCCTTTCAATCGTGAATTGTGAAAGGATTTTCTTGGAAGAAAAGAAGAAAAAAAAATGAAATTCGTAAAAACAAAACAAAAAAACAAAACAAAACAAAATTAAAACAGAACACTAAACAGAAAAATCGCTATGATTAGCGTCACGTGTTTACAAAATGAGTGAAAATCTAAGGAAAAAAAAGCTAGAAGTGTATCCAAAAAATACAGAAACAATAAATGATATATATATATATATATATATATATATATATGCATGTATGTATTAGTGTACTTAGGCAGCATTCCTTCATTCAGGCAAACATTATTAAAAACAACAGAGATACATTGCTTAATGATTCTTTTTTTTCATTTGTTCGATCTTTTGTAAGATTTTTTTTAACTTCAAGATGGAAGGTATTTACAAATGTTCCATGGTTCACACGAGCGCTTTCGATTCTTTCTTGAATCTTCATCAGGTGGAGTGCTCAATTTAAAGACTGAATTCTACATTAGAGCATATTCATTTGAAAAAATTCTAAACTTCTATAAAAATATTTTGGAATAAATCAATATATATATATATATATATATATATATATATATATATATATATATATATATACAAGTTATAAAAGCATTTCATCAATTTGAAATTTATTTATCTTCAAAGTGTACTTTTATAAATTTTACAAAGTATTTACAAAGTACTGATTGAACACAAGAGAGTCATCCTTTTTTCCGATATTTTTGGATATCTTTTCTATTAAATAACCATAGCGAATGCCCAGAAAATATAAAACTGCCCTTATAAAAAATTCTATTCATCACTCATACAAGATAGCGTCATCCCGACAAAAAACCAACAAACAAAAATATTAACAAACAAAAAAACTAACAAACAAAAAAAACTAATAAGCAATAATTTTTCCATAAAAATTTCGATGAGCATATAAAACTCTATTTAAACTCGCTCCAAAAAAAAAAAAAAAAAATAAAAACTACACTACCCCTAACAAAAATGACATCATATATATATATATATATATATATATATATATATATATATATATATATATATATATATATATATGTATATATATATATATATGTATATGTGTGTGTGTGTAAATATGTGTATATATGCATATATTCATATATGTATATGTATATATATATGTATATATACGTACATGTATATATATATGTATATATTTATTATATAAATATACAAAGAGAGAGAGACAGACGGACAGACAGACAGACAGACAGACAGACAGACAGAATGTTTGCGTCCATAAATGTAAATCTATTGATACGTCGGTGTTTTTCAAAATAGTGTTTAATGACAAGCAAAGTTTAATAATAATAGTATTTATTTATACAAACATATCTGTATATATGTGTCTGTTGCAGCGTCTGCAGGCCAGATTTCTTACAGGACGATTAGGATTGGGTTTCATTATAAACAAATCCTTCTTGAAGATGCTACACAAACATATATGCACATATGTAGCTAATAATGTTTGTATAAATAAACATCATATATAAAGTTTATGTGAAAAATTCAAGTTCGCTTTTATGCTGAAAACATTGCTTGAGGAAATTTTACTGGTTCTTAATTAAATATGAAAAGAATTCTTTAAGAACAGATTCAGACCTTAAACCGTTTAAATATACTTCGTCAATACAATGGAATCTTTCATTAATAATAGAAAATGCAGTAGAACGCAATTAAAAATTAGTAACAAAATACAGTACAGTATATAGTACACATGTATATAATCAACGACCATAGTAAATAACACCGTAAGGCGTGTTTATATTCTCGTAAGAAGGGGCCGGAAAAAGCATCGTATTCCACATCATAACCTGAATAAAACGGGTTCTAGGGTCACCGTATCCTGGGGTTCTACTGAACATTAAACTATGAAAACACACGCACATATATTTATATTTAGCAAGACGTTATGAAAATCTATATGCCTATTGTGTTACATTATTTTCCACGTTTTACCCTTTTAAGGACTCGTCAGGCGATTTTTATTATATATATATATATAGTGCAAAACTTTGTTGAAATTCAAAGACTTAATTTTTCTTTTTTATAACTTTTGTTTATTTTCTCTTGGATTGTATTCATTGCAGCTATTTTGTTAGTGTGAAGACAATTTTACGATTTATGTGTCTATAAAAATATCCTGTCGCCACCAACTTCTTCAGATGAATTTTCCATTTAATGTTAACAACAAAAAGTTGTTTTTTACTTTAATACCTACATACACTAGTGTTCTATACTAACGCAATCATCAGTTTAGTATGACATTTCTTGCAGATCAGGATATTCGACCCGAGCCACGGAGCCATCTTTGACTCTATTTGTGAAGCCTTTACCCCGTGCCACTAACCCGACGATATTATATATATATATATATATATATATATATATATATATACACAAGTTAGAAAAGCATTTCACGCAAGGCATGAAAATTGTTAAACAAAATGTTTTTACTATAGGCTTTAAAAATAAAAGTACAAAATTCAATTTGAAATTTATTTATCTTCAAAGTGAACTTTTATACATTTTACAAAGTAAGGTATAAAAATGTAATTGGTTGGTTGTTTTTGTTTTACGGCATATCAACCCTTTTCGGGTTATTTAATGCCGAATCCAAAGATTTTGAAGAAAATTTTTTTAATAGAATATATTTGTTGTTTTCAAGTAATTTTCTATTTAACCCATAGTTGGGACCCTAACAGGTACTACCACTCCGGGTCAGAGTGGACCTGGGAGCAATGGTAATTAAAGGGTGGCTCCACAAGCTGGGGCCTCACCACTGGATATAGTTTAAGGTCATATCCAGGACCCCCATTGAGGGACTTTTAACCTCTGCAGGGGGGCAGTCGGTGTATTCTAATGCCCCACCGACAGGGCCGATAAAAATGTAATACCTTACTTTGTAAAATGTATAAAAGTTCACTTTGAAAATAAATAAATTTCAAATTGAATTTCGTATCATTATTTTTAAGCCTATAGTAAAAACCTTTTGTTTAACAATTTTCATGCCTTGGATGAAATGCTTTCCTAACTTTTATCTTATATTTTTAAGAATATATTTTATTTAATTTATTAATTTGGATAAAAAAATGAATGTGGTTTTGCATGTATTTATAAAAACTCTCCTACTCTCTATTAAGTTTGTATTTCTCCTCACACCACAACTCATTTTTGCAACCTCCTCTTTGTATTATTACAGGTCTGAATATTCTCTCTGTTTCAGTTTGTAGTTCTCCTCATACAACAACAACTCTTTTTTGCAACTCCCTCTTTGTCATACATGTCTGAATAATTAGAAAATCTTAACTTTTTAAACAAAAACTTAAAAATAACTTTTTTAGATTAATTTTTTTAAAACTTCGTTCAGAATAGAAAATCTTTACAATTTAATAAGGAACATCTTTCATATACGTTTCATTAACAAATATTCAGTAGATAACGAGAAAATAGAGATGAAAATTTTAAAAGAACTGTATAACTGGTTTCGCTCAATAGTAGTCTTTGCCAGCGAAAGTCTTTGCTATTGTTATTCGATTATTATTATTATTATTTAAAACATTTTGTGTCCTGCTCTTTCACGCAAGGACTAATATATTATATATATATATATATATATGTATATATATATATATATATATATATATATATATATAGAGAGAGAGAGAGAGAGAGAGTGAGAGAGAGAGTAAAGAAAAGGGGTCGCCAAAGCATGTTAACAAATGTATTTTTCCTAAAAAGGTTAATCACACTAAACAATGTTAAAATGTTCCTTAGTTTAGAGATTAAGTTATGTTTGTAAATAGATTCCCTTTTAATTGTTATGTTTAACTGGACAATTTCCACGTTCGTATTTATGTAATTCTATTCTCGTGTTCACTACATGTTCACCCTGTATCAATTCCACCACTGCAATAATTACTTCAACACATAACAAAGATGTCTGATTACTTATATATAACGTTACACTGATGAGTCCTTACGAGGATGAAATATGAAAACAATTGTGTGGCTTCTTTATCATATACATTTACGAAACTTACTGCATTGCTCTAAGAACGTATTAAGGTCTCTTGAAGTAAATACTGAAAATTAATATATGAATACTTTATCTCTTTATATAATTTTATGTTGAAAAATGAAATAATAATAATAATAATAATAATAATAATAATAGTGTTGGGACGATTTATCGGATCGGAATCGGAATGAAGACTCTTAAAAATCCGAACTTTGAGCGTATCGCTATCGGGAAAAATAATTGTGCCTATTTTCTAATGCCAAAAAAACAAAAAAAAAAAACAAAAAAAACAACAACAAAAAAAAATAAAACAAACGATTCTTATAATTATCTTTATGAATTTGATTTTGTTTAAAAGAAAATGTTCCATTGCTAGTAGTACAGGATGGAAGGATAAAAGTGTCGCCCTAAAGAAAATAACATTACAGCTTTATTTTAAAACTTTCATTGAAAAAATCAATTCAGTTAATTTGAATGTATTGATGTAGTAGAGCTAATATCCATTCAATGTAATCGCCCTCAGCCTCAATCACCACTTTAATATGGGTCCGGAACTGGACACATGCCTTTTCCACAAGCGCCGGCGGGAACTCGGCGAATACTCGACGGATAGCGGCAATCAAGCTGGCTTTGGTGTTGTGGGAGTTCATGTTGGTAATGTTCTCGACGTAAGACCAACCTAAGTAGTCCAGTGGGTTCAGGTCGGGAAAGAGGGGGGGACAGTGAGAAAAGAGTGCAAAGTCGTGGCAATTCTTCTGAGGCTAAGCCCGGGTCTCTTTAGACTTGTCTGGCAGCAGTTAGATGATTTAATTCTGTGAAGCTGAATTGCTATATAAATTGTCATAACTTATCACACACACACACACACACACACACACACACACACACACATATATATATATATATATATATATATAATATAATATATATATATATATATATATTCCCAGAAGTTTGGATATAATAAGCCATCGATACCGTAATTTCAAACCATATAATAGGGAACGGTTTAGTTCCCAAGCTCTCTTCAGCCGATACTTATCTGTTTTGGAGACATATATATATATATATATATATATATATATATATATATATATATATATATATATATATATATGTATGTATATATGTGTGTGTGTGTGTGTGTGTGTGTGTGTGTAAAGAGATTAATACTCCATTTGGATAAAACTATTAATGAAACTTTCTTCAAGCAATGCAAGTTTAGTAAAGTTGAGGCGATAGACTTCATAATGTTCCCGTTGTACCGTTTAGTTTCTTTTTTATCGTTTAAAAACTGCGAGAGAAGATGAAAAAGGAACAAGAAGGCCACGAGCCACAAGATGAAAAAGGTGTCTCGGGTAACGTGAGCGGTTTCGTCTGTTTACGTGCGAATGTGATAGCATCGAGATATGAGCTTATCTTGTGAGAAAAATGAGAAGTGAAAGGATAGAGAGAAAAAAAGTGGACGAACAAAATAGAGGATAAAGAAGGAAGGGAGAATGAGAAGAGAAAGTAGATGTAGAAGTTAGGTAGAAGTAATACTTTGAAGATGAAGAATAAGAAGGGGATAAAGGAAAGAACGTGAAAGTACGAGGTGCTTTCAATAAGTTTCCTGACTTTTTCGTATGAGCAATCTTATTCATTGTACACACATGGAACTCTAGTCCACCATCGAAGGAAACATGAGTTGGAAAAATTACATTGAGAGCATTGCCAGGATCGCTGCGAAAAAGGTAGGTTCTCTTTACCGCGCCAGAAAGCTACTAACGCCCGAAAGTATCCTATATCTCAATATGGCCACCATTCGCCTATGTATGGCGTATTGTTGTCATATTTGGGTTGATGCATCTGCTACAAGTCTCTCGCTCCTAGATAAGGTTCAGAAGAGAGTCTCCAACCTCATAGGTCTGTAACTGTCATCCAAGCTTCAGCCTCTGTCCCATCGACGAAATGTAGCATACCTCTGCCTGTTCTACCAGCACTTTAACGGTGAATGCTCTGACAAATTGCAAGCATTTGTATTCCCTCGACGTAAACACTCCCGACAAACCTGACAAGCAGCAAAATCCCACCACTTCACAGTTGAGATCCCTAGCTTTAAGAGAGCCTTCTACTCCAGTAGTTTCTTCCCCAGAACCGCTAGACTTTGGGAATTCCCTTCAGGGATTCTGCTTCCCAAACTATACGGACATGCAGAAGTTCAAGTGTAACGTGAACCGACATCTTGCTGCCCAAAATCCCCACATAGTACCGCTGCAGCTTATGTCCCTGATAGGAGCCATCTACATCAAAGTGGCAATGTGCCTCGTTTGGGGTGCAAATGTAATAAAAATAGTAATCTCCTTTGGCTACAATGCACGTATTGCACTGTTCCGATAACTTATGAAAAGCCCCATGGAAGTCATCTTGTATGAGCGTGTCAATAACTTTCGTCACAGCCTTTTTCATCTCTATTGTCTCATAAAGACAGCCTCTAAAGTTTTCTTTTAGCTTAAGAAATAACTAAAAATCACAGTAAACAGGGCCTGGACTAAAGGGATGGTGAGCAACTATCTTGATGCCCATCTGGGTCAGATAGTCTATGAAAATGGTGAAGTTGTGGACTGGTGCATTCGCGCATCTTCAGTTCCTCGCGAATAATTATGGTCACAGTTCCCTCACTTACATCAAACTGCTCCTTATCCATTGAATTCTTTATTTGACCAATCAACTTTGATGTTATGATTTCCTTACGTCTCCTACACCTTTCATCATCCCGCACAGACTCCTTGTTTTCTCTGAATATTTTATGTCACTCAAAAACTGATGCTCGATTCAGGCAAAGTGTCCAAAAGCAGTCTGAAATATTTCATACAATTCTGTGGCATTTTTCCAAGTTTAAAACAAAATTCTATTTCATATCGTTCTGTTAAAGAATATTCGCCTTCAGATTTCACTTTTTTAAAAAATTTACCAAATATGATGATCAGGCTTTAGTAGGGTGCATTCCAATTCGTGCTGTAGCTGTTCATTTGAACCTGAAATCATAAAAATTGGTCAGTCATCTCATAAGATATATAGCAATAACATACTGAATTTTCTACACTAATTTTTTTTTACACTAATTTTAAATGCCTATACAAAACGTCCGGAAACTTTATTTGAAGGCATATCGGACTTTAAAGTAACAAAATAAAAAAAAAGGAAAATAAAAGAGGCAAGGGTAACGATGAAGGAAAAGACAATTAAGAAAAAGGGAAGCACGCGAAGGAAAAGAAATGACGTAGAAGGTGGAACACAAATGGAAAAAGAGACCAAAATGACGAGGAAAAAAGGTGAACGTACGAAGATGAAGACAAGGTAAAATATATCGATGAGAAAATGAAGTTAGAGAAGATTGAAGAATGAAAAAGTAAATATAATATTTTTTTTAATTACATTTTTACCCCATACAAGGCACATTGGTGTAGGGGGCTACTAACAGGGGCAACAAATACTGGGGTACTATGTAGGGATTTGGGCAGCAAGATGTTGGTTCACGTTGCACTTGAACTTCTGCACGTCAGTACAATTGGGGAAGCAGGGACCTGGAATGGAATTCCAAAATCTAGCGGTTCTGGAGAAGAAACTGCTAGGTGGGAGAGAAGGTTTCTTGTAATTATTGAACGAAACTAGTTTAGTCTTGGCGGCATTGAACGTGACCATCCATTTTTGTCCCCATTACACTACAGATTGGAGGTCTTCCTCTAGTGTTTCTGCCATCTGCCTTTAGATATGTGTTAATTTGTTTTCCTGTCGTGTCTGATATAGAGTGTGGTGTCATCAGCATATATACCCATCTCAGAGGAAATTTTGTCGGAGAGGTCATTTATGAATATCAAGAACAGTAGAGGTCCAAGAATAGACCCCTGGGGCACTTCCGCATTTCAATCATATTGTTTAGATGTACGACCGTCGAGGACAACCTGGATTTTTCTCTTATCTGAGAAGGATTTAATTATGTTTAGTATTCTACCAGTGATACCGTATGATTTAATCTTCCTGAGGAGACCCTCATGCCATAACCTGTCAAAAGCCTTAGATATATCTAGAGCTACCGCTCTGCCCTCCCTCGCTTGGTCCAGTGAATGGTAAACGTAAAGAGAACTAAGAAGAACGAACAAGTAAAATTAGGAGGAAAGAAGAAAAATAGAAACTTGGCAAAGAATGAAAGACATAAAAATGAGAAAAAAAGAGGAAAGAAAAATACAGAAGAAGAAGAAAGAATAAAATCATCAAGAAGACGAGTAATGAGAAGACAAAGTTTAAGAAAGAAGTAGAAGAAATCACGAAGTAAAAATAAAACAATGAAAGATAAAAAAAGTGAAAAATAAAATGAAAAAGACCAAGAACAGAGAAAAACGAGGAGTATGAGAATGAAAAGTAGAAAAAAAAGTGGTTGAAACTTACGAAGTAAAAGAAAAAAAAACACAAAACAAAACAAAACAAAAGCAACTGAGAAAAGGAAAAAAAAAGATTTCAAAGTTACTCTGGGTTGGGATAAGCTATCAGAAAACGTTCAGTCGAAAGACAAGATCTGATTTCGACATCGACGAATCTCCAGTCGTAAATCTTGTTTCACCTGCTGGGAGGAGGAGGAAAGTGATAATAAGGGGAATGAAGAGAAGGAAGGAAAGGAAGATGATGATGATGATGATGAGGAGGAGGAGGAGAATAAGAAGGAGGAAGAGGGAAAGGAAGCGCAGGTTGAGAAATGGCGAAGAGAATAAAAGAGGAAAAATTCTATGCGATCAAAAAAATATATATACACGATTTGACACACACGCACACGTACACATACGGAAACACACGACACGCACACATGTGCCTTAAACCATACAGCACAATATACAAGACACACTACTCATACGCAATTACTATGCACCATTTATGCGCGCAGACACACTCATACAAAATACAAACACTAAGCACACACTATGTCATGACACACCACACGATATACACTAACAAAGTGGATAGCACATATACACATCATCATAACATAGGCAGTACATATACACACTTTCCATACGTACGCAGATAAATATACACACCATCAATGCATACGCAGACAAATACAAATACCATCCATACATAGCAACAAATATACAAACCATTGATACATACGCAGACAAATATACATACCATCCATACATACGCAGATAATATACGCACCATTCATACATACGCAGCAAATATACACGCCATCAATACATACGAAGCAAATCAACACACCATTCATACATACGCAGCAAATGCACACCAATTCGCACGCACAAAACAAATATCCATACCGTCAATACATACGCAAAAAATATACACACCATCAATATATACGTGAACAAATATACACGCTATTCATAAAAACGCAGCAAATATTCACACCATTTTTAAATAAGCAACATCCCATGAAATACCTGCATATACACACTATGATAATAAGAGATACAGTATGAAAATTCACATCCAATAAGAGTGACGTAATAAATTAAAATCATACAAAATCAATTATTAGCAAAACATGAATTTACCTTTTTTATCCACCACGAGTGATTGAAAATAAATGGGTTCGATGGACAAAATATTGTCTTAAAATGGATTGATTATCCAATATGGCTACCTAACAAGTACTTGATTATAATATTTGAATTTTTTAATTGATTATGCCATATATTAAACTATAGTCAAATAATACATATATATATATTAATAACTCCATTTTATTTCAGTATTTAATTTACCCCCCCCATACGCTTTTCTTTTTTATCGTAAATTGCTTATAACGTGACTAGCTTAAGTTCAGAATAAAATCACGCTTTCTTTTAACGGTTAATTTGAAAAAAAAAATCTTTTTGAACGCTGTTAACTTAAATTTCCTCATTTTCAGTTTACATTTTGGAATCGGCCGTGTTTTTTGTTGAGAAAAGTGTTTTCAATTTTAATCATACTTTTTATTTTTAGATTCAAATATTAATAACTCCATTTTATTTCAGTATTTAATTTGTGTATTTCTGTTTTATTAAATGCTAGCTTTTTTTTCTCGTACATATATGTTTATTTATCTACTGAGTTGATTGCAAAAATAGATTACGAATTGTACTCATTTTTAGTTCGTGTGAGGGGAATCTATCACCATACTTTCCCTTAAACACGTCCGTTGGACTTTTATTAAGTACAATACTTAATAGGTGTTTTTTTGTTTTTTTTTTAATGGAGAGTAGAAAACGCATTGTGGATGCGTTATCGGCAGCTCCTGTTACTCTCGCTTCTTTTTATTTGTCCCTCAGTCCTCATTTTTTAATGAGTGATTTTTCTGACAAAGGGAGAAGAAAAAGCTGTTTTCTAGGTTGGCAGTATTTTGCGCGAACAGTTGGCAGAGATGGCGGAAATTTTCTGTTTCTATGTCTATCCTTGTAGCCATGCCACTAGTAAGGGTACTGGAGGTAAACGTTTTGTCTGGGCTGACGTTATCCGCCTGATAGTCAGGGACCCGAACCTTGGATTAACCACCAAGGAGGCTGTCCTATCAGCAGGTGCAAAGTACTGGAGTTGCTGTGTTGCCATTTGGTGAATGGATTCTGGACCATGCAGTAGCTTCTGGTGGGGCCTCTCGATGCCATACTAGTGGGTAATTGTTACGGCTTTACCTTATCATTAGCTACAAATAAAAAAAAATTCTTCGTTTCTTTTTCTCTCTTAGTTTCCCCTCTCTGTCCTGCTCTAAGTAAGTCTGACGACCTAGTCCACAAATTCCAAAAATTCATCATGACAAGTTTCAAGAAAAAATACACGATTAAACCCGGTTCTCCAACTTCCAACGTAGACTCCTACTACCATGTCTCCTTCTCCAACATCAGGGGTCTACGTTCTAATCTTCCAGAGGTTGAAACCCAATTACAGGAGACTAAACCAGACCTTTTATTTTTAAGTGAAACTGGCATTGGACAGGCTATTTCCCTAGAAGAGTTCGCAATTAAAGGATACTCTAACTTAACTTCTAAATCTGACCCCCAAGATCGCCATGGGCATGGAATTTGTGCCTATATAAGGGATAACTTTCCATGTGGTAGGGACATCTCCAGGGAAGATCCTAACTTACCCTATATGTGCTTCCGGGTTGCTTTAGCTCACACTACGGCATTTATATTTACTCCCTATCGCCCCCATAACAGCGGAGTTACTATCTTTCAAAGCATATCTAAGAAAATTGACCAAGTCTTATCTGCTTATCCTTCAGCTAACATTCACGTATGTGGTGACTTCAATGTTCACAACGTCGAATGGTTAACCCACTCTAATAAGACCGATGATGAGGGAAGGTTCTGTCATGATTTCTCCATTGCCTATGACCTCACTCAAATTGTTCAGGAACCCACCCGTGTGCCCGACAATGATGGCCAGTATGCGAGCCTACTAGACCTTTTTCTCACATCTTGCCCTGAACTATGTTCAGTTTCTGTTCTGTCGCCTCTTGGCTCTTCCGACCACTATGTTGTATCAATTAAGATAAAAATGAAATGTAATAAGTCCCCAGACGTACCTCTCCATCGTACAGTATATCGATACACTAAGGCTGACTGGGATAGCTTCCGTACATTTATATCTGATCTACCTCTGCATTCCATGTTTAAAAAGGATGTGTCCTCTATAGTATTAGACCTGACGGAATGGTTAATTGTAGGTATTGACCGTTTCATACCCTCGAAAAAGTTTCAGCAAAAACCTAACAGCCAGCCATGGTTCTCTCCAGAATGTGCTGCTGCCATTGCGCACAGAAATCACTTTTTCCACTGTTTCCAACGTAATAGATGTATGGAAACTAAAGCCGCTTTCAGGACTGCCAGCAACCATTGTAAGAAAGTAATAAAGAATGCAAGAGAGTTGTATGCTCAATCTGTTAAGTCCAAAGTAGCTGAGCAGCGGCTTGGTTCCCACCAGTTTTGGCAAATAGCAAACAGAATCCTGAACAGAAGCGTGTGCTCCATCCCAACTATTATCAATGGACCTGAAGTAATCTCGTCAGCATCAGACAAAGCCAAACTCTTTGTCAAGAACTTCGCAGCTAATTCTACCCTTTGCGATCAAGGCTGCCAACCCCCAATATTTCCTCCTGTATCAGAAAACACGCTATGTGATATACAAATATCTGTACGTGATGTTGCCAAGCTAATCAAGAACCTTGATTCCAGTAAAGCAACTGGCCCTGACGGTATTCCAATTATAGTACTCAAAAAACTTCAACCTGAACTAGCGCCCATACTTACAAAACTGTTTAAACGTTGTCTTAAGGAGAATAGTTTCCCATCTCCCTGGAAAATTTCATCAGTATGCCCTGTATTTAAGAATTCAGGTGATCGCTCATCCCCCTTTCAGTACAGGCCAATAAGTCTCCTGTGCGTCATGAGTAAGTTGCTGGAATCTGTATTAAATACAGAAGTAATCAACCATCTCAACAAAAATAACCTTCTTAGTGACACTCAATATGGTTTCCGTTCTGCTAGATCTACAGCAGATGTGCTTACAGTTATATCTCATAGGATTAGCAAATCTCTCGACGGAGGCAACCTTTCTAAGGCAATTGCTCTTGACATATCTAAGGCCTTTGATAGGGTATGGCATAAAGGTTTACTTCATAAGATCTCTAGCTATGGTATTGCTGAAAATGTCTTCTCAATTATTAAATCATTTCTTTCTGATAGGTTCATAAGAGTAGTAGTTGAGGGGCAAAAATCAGAAGCTCACAGTATTAATGCCGGTGTCCCTCAGGGGTCCATCCTGGGCCCAACTCTTTTCCTGATCTATATTAATGATCTTCCAAATCACATCCTTACATCATTTGTAGACATCTATGCTGACGACACTACCATTTATGGTAGCACATCTAAGACACTAAACGACCAAGTTCTCTCCAATTCTCTCTCCTCTGATCTTGAGCACGTAGTACAATGGGGTAAAGAATGGCTGGTTACTTTTAATGGCTCTCGTCTTCAAGAGGCCTCAAGTTTTGACAAACTTCTTGGTTTGACCATTACTCCTGATCTTAAATGGAACACGTACATCAAATATGTTGCCAAGGCCGCTGGAAAAATGGTGGGATCTTTCTATCGATCCGGTAAATATATCACTGCTGATGCTATTCGCTATCTATATAAGAGCCAGGTACGTCCAAGGATGGAATACTGTTGCCACATCTGGGCAGGAGCTGCTAGAAAGGACTTGGCCTGCCTTGATAGAGTTCAAAATAGACTTCGTAGCCTCGTAGGAGATGTACTTTTCTCTTCCTTACAACCTTTATCTCACAGAAAAGATGTTGTGAGTTTGTCTCTGATGTATCGTTATTTTCATGGAAAGTGTTCAATTGAGCTTCAGTCTATGGTCCCCACCCCTCGCCAAACTTTCACAAGAAACATTCGTCTAGCTGAAAACACTATCAATAATTCCCCCCTCCCACTCTTTATCTGTGCCTAAACCCAAACGTAGATTCCATAAACAAAGCTTCTTTCTTAGAACTGCACGCCTGTGGAATTGTCTTCCGTTTTCCTGATTTCCGGCTGACTACAATATGGTTGTCTTCAGGTCTAACGTAAATAAGTTCTTGATGAGCCGTTCCATATAAGTTATCAACTTTACCAAATTTTCATTACTAATGATTGCTATAATGTCCAATTTCTACTGTACAATCTTTAACCCTTATCCTTGAGTGGCCTCTTGACCTTGATAATGTGGTGATGCCTATGTAATATATATATATATATATATATAGATATGAAGAGAGAAGAAAGTATATCTTTAGTTTAATTCAGACAACCTCGTAACTATCGCTATTTTTAATTGTTTTTACCTTTAGTCGTCATATTCTATGAGCGATGTTTCTGATGAAGACGAAAGAACTACTGTTTTCTAGATCAGAGTCTATTTGATCTACCATTTATTGTTTTCTAGTTTTTGATTTTGAAGAAGTATGGCTTTAGCTCCTGACATCAAGTAGTTCCATGTCTTGTTTTCTTTAGCGATATTCAATATATATATATATATATATATATATATATATATATATATATATATATATATATATATATATATGGCAAAATCACGTGTGACACACTGGTATTTACCAGATCACCGAAGTTAAGCAACAAGAGTCTGACCAGTACCAGGTGGCTGACCATTTGCGAAGGCTAGCCAATCTATGCACCGCACCGAGATGTAAAAGTTTCCAGGTTGGTATGTGGAGGCACGTTTTATTCACTGAGAGAGATGTACCCCGATCTTCGTTACAACATCTAGGAGAAGAAAAAACTCTTCTGTAAAAATCTAAGGTCTACTCTTTGCTACGTCTAGTAGCGGTCATTGCACCAACAAAGATTAGCAGTTGTACCAAAAAACTTTCTCCACTAAAAACAAATCATTTGTGTGGATTTCCGAGCGACTTAGTAGCTGTGGCGTCGAAATTTATTATATATATATATATATATATATATATATATATATATATATATATATATATATATATATATATATATATATATATATACCTTATGTCCTAATTACTCTTTTCCGTTTAGTGGACGTGAATCTAATATATTTTTATGATGTGATGACATGACTTTTGCCAAAGTAGATTCCATTCCATGTTACATCCACAATTCTATACCATGTTTTCCTGATAAATATGAACAGGTTAGCCTTTACAGATAACGACTGTTTTAATCCTTTCAACATTATATACAAAAAGAATATATATATATATATATATAAATATCAATAGTAGACAGTCGTTTTTCTATCGAGATTTGTCTTTTTATATATAAAAGCCCGATCAACTTCTGCGACATTCGATATGATAGTGGTCTGATTGTAACCATAAGCCGATCTTAGGGATGAAATAAAATCTGACATTAGTCATATTTACCAGAGGACATTTATGCTTATTTAATGTTTGATGTCAGAGATGCCTTTACTACATATGACTCCAGGGCCTTTGATAATTTACACAAACACACAAATACACACAAACACACAAACACACACACAAACACACAAACACACACACAACACACACACACAAACATAGTAATGAGACCGCATGTGTGCAAATTCCTGTCTTATGTTACTTTTCAATACAGCGCCCAATAAAAACAACTAATAATGATAATAATAATAGTAATAAAATAATAATAATAATAATAATAATGATAATGATAATAATAATAATAAACAATAATAATAATAATAAAAATAATAATTATAATAATTATAATAATATTGATAATTATAATAATCAAAATTATAATAATGATAATAATAATAATGATACTAATAATAATAATTTAGAAAAGAATGAAACAGAAGTACAACGTATCGATGAGAAATCAAACTTCTAGAGGTATCATAAACTAATATCACTTCACTACAAATCACAAATAACACACATTTATGTATTGACACAAAACTCTACTTGTATTACAAACTGATTATAGGGAATACCACGTGTCATTAGTAGTGACCAATAACTGATAAGGACTGGTGTAAGAACTCTTAGCGATTAAAAAAAAAATAGCAGAAACTTCCAAATTGAAGATTTTTCCGTCCCAGCATAACACAGGGTGACGATCAAAGAAACAAAACAACGAAATAAATATGCAGAACTTGCCATAGAAATGAAACGAATATGCGACGTTAAGAAAATTAATGCAATACCAATAATTGTAGATACTGTTAGAACGATCCGAAAAATTTGAAAAAGGAAAAAAAAGACAAGGAGAAATCGGAATCGACAGGAAGACTGGGACTATGCAACGGATTATAATGCTAAAACAGCTGAAATTCTATGAGAGATCACGAGAGCGGAAACTAATTTACGTGAGCAACAAACTTAAACCGGATGTATAGAAACTGTAACAGAACTTAAACAAAAAGACGCAACCAAAAGAACTGAAACCGCAAAATGGTAAATTGTTTATCCACACAGAAATAAAACGTAGAATTAGCACAACGGAGACCACATCAATTAGTCAAAGGATCAAGGAGGATAGAAAGACCGAGAAGAAAAAGCACCAACAAAACCTCCGTTGGATGAGTACGAAGAGTACTGGGACCTTGAGGAAGCGTATTTTTAACTAAATTCTAATGATCGTTGCCAGCGAGAAATCGACTGTTCATTTGCAAAGGTTATCGGAAAAGGTGAAGAATACTGGAAATCTGTGGAGACCTATTGTCACTCAGACTCTAGGGAACACCTGTGTGAAAACTACTAGTGAACAACAACAACAACAACAACAACAGCAACAACAATAATAATAATAATAAATTAGGAAGAAATGGACTAGAGAAGAGAATAGACTGGTAATGAAATGCTATTAGAGAAGTAACCCAAACGACCGAGGATATCGGAAAAAGATAAGTGTTGCGAGACATGTCCAGTGACTACTAAACAACAGAACAAAGATTTGCAGAACAAGCGAAACTTATTCTCAAGAGAGGTTGGCTTTAAAATCTGGAACTAATGGAAATACAACAAAAGACAAATGATGGAACAAACGAAGGAACACTCCTCACTGGAACCCCGCGCATAGAACATCCAGGTGTAGAAAGTAGGCAAAGCTGAAACACAAGAAACATGGCGACCGAGATCTGTGAAACAAAAGAACTTAACAAGAATGAAACAGCTCAAGTAGAAAACATCATACAACATATCAACAAAGAAAAAACAAAGCTCCAATCCCTAAAGAACAAAGAGTGGAAGAAATGATAAGTAGAAACAGATCAAGTGAACAAGCTCCTCCCATACATCCCAACAAATACTATTACATACTTGAACAATTTAATTTACGTAGGTGCCAAGACAGTTAATATGAAATTTAAAGTAGAAAAATGGCGGGGAAAGAATATGGACCGACAAAACCGGGATAGGAATTGAGGCTGGAAACTCAGATCAACAAACTTAAGAAAGAAGTTAAAGCGATAAACAAAAAGAAAACGACTAGAAGAGGATGGAACAATAGAAATGTGAATAGTAGGGAGAGGCTTAACAAAAAGCATGACGCATTGAAGCAAAAAAAAAAAACAGCAGCAAAAGAAGGAAGATTAAAACGACACCAATACAAATCTGAACAGTGCAAACAAAACAGGACCGCTGAAAGCAATGAATGTCAATTCTACCAGAACCCGACAGAAACAAAACTTTTCTGGAGCCAGATATGGGAAGAGCGACTGGATCAAAATAGAAAGGTCGAATGGCTGAAACACATGAAAAAAGAGTCACAGCAAATCGAAGAATGGATAGAAAATGAAATCAACAAAGAAACCTTAAAGATAACTCTACAACAAATAGCAAAGTAGAGAGCACCAAGTCACAACAGAATACATGTCTATTGGTTTTAAAAGGTATGATTATTACCCAACCAAATGGAGATGAGGGTATTAGCTAAACGTGATAGCTACAAATATTTGGGTGTTCTGGAAGCAGACACCATCAAAGCGACAGAAATGAAGATACAATTGAAAGGGATACCTCAGAAGAACAAGAAAACTTCTCGATACAAAACTATAAAGTAGAAACTTAAGTAAATGGTATAAACACATAGGCAGTGTTACTAGTAAGATACTCTGAACTATCTATACGTTGGATCAAAGAAGACCTGATGCATCTCGACCAGAAGACTATAAAACTCATAACAATGTACAGTATATTAAACTCAAAGGATGATACTGACCGACTCTATGTGAAAAGGAGGACCGAGGAAGAGGGCTACTTTGTATAGATGACCGTGTAAATGACGCAAAAAAAAAAAAAAATTAGCAAAATGATTAATGCCAAAAAAACAAAGAAAAAACAAAAGAATAATTACTGCAACAAAAGACACAGAAAAAAATAACAAGACAAAAACAAAAAAAAATTACAAGACAGAAACAAAAAAAAGGGATGAGACGAGAAAAGAAAAATAAGAAAAGAAACAAGAACACAGACGATTCATAAGGATGACAAGAGATGAGACTAACCAAAACACTTGGACATGGCTCCAAAAATGAAAAGCTAAACAGAGAAACTGAATTCCTAATAACAATCGCACAAGATAACGCAGTTAGAACCAATCACATCTAAGCAAGGATCGACAAGACACAATGCTACAACAAATGCAGACTCTGTGGACCATGAGACGAACCGGTAAACCACATAATAAGCGAATGCAGCAAGCTAGCCCAACAAGAATATAAGAATAGACACAATCAAGTTGGGAAGGCAATACACTGAAAATTATGCAGCCAACCGAATCTTGAACACCCAGTCAAATGACACAAGCCCAAACCGACAGCAATGCTTGAAAATGAAAATAACACATCCTATGTGGCATGGATATACAAACGGATAAACCCATCCAAGCGAAGAGACCGGATGTCATACTTAATAACAAAAAGGAAAAGACATGCAAGATTGTAAATTTTCCCGTTTCAGCAGGCTAGTGTGAAGATCAAAAAGACGGAGAAGTGGAGCAAATACGCTGAACATAAGATATAACGGATAACAATAATTTAAACGGATGAAATATAAGGAAAACTCGTGCATGCGGAGATTAACACACATATACTACAGACACAAACTGAGCATACAGAAAAATCCACAGATGGAAAACATAAGGGAGCTTCACATGGAATCATGAAAACTCAAGTAAGTTTACTCTCTGCGCACCACGTTCCCATATTGTTTTCAGTGTTTGTTACGAAAACTAACGCTACACCAAATAAGTGAAGAGTCAAGGATGACGGAAAGACAAAGGAGAGAAAGCTCTAGCCAGACCTCCGCTGGATGAGTGCAAAAAGGAATAGGCCCTTGGAAAGGCTTTTTGGCACCCAAATTCCAGTGAACGCCAATTATCGCCGTCAACGAGAAATCAATGGTAAGCGGCTGTTATGATAACGCAGATTCATCTGCAATAGTTATCGAAAGAGGTGGAGGGTACTGGAAATGTGGGGAAATTGTAATAATTTTACTGACAGTTAATACACAATATATAACCGAGATTAAAATACAAAGATGTATCTTCCAATATGATTCCCTGTGACCACTACTTTTCATCACAATATACTAAGAAAATGCAAAACCGAACACAAGTTCACTAATGCAGATGAAAGAAAGAACAATCTAATGTACATGGATGACATGTAATTGTTTGCAAAACTAAGTAGAAACTAGAGCCGCTAATGAATACAAACAGAATCTGATATCAAGATATCCGAATAGAATTCGTTATAAAAAAAATGTGCGCATTTCTGATTATGAGAATAAGAAACCTGGAACCAAGGGTATGGTATCACCACACCTAAACGGAGATTAAGGCACTAGGTGGGCATGATAGCGACAGATGCTTAAGAGTTCTGGAAGCAGACAACATCTTGAAGTAAACTATATAGTAATTAAAGGACAATGTCACTGGTAAGGTACTCTGGACTGTTTATAATTTGGACCAAAGAAGAACTAATGCATTGGGTAGTGTACCGTTGTTTATTCCTTTAGAAGGCTGGATTTGTCACATATAGTCTTAGTGTCTCTTGCAAATTGGTTTAACATAACTGTCTCACTATTTAACATTCTATTTTTTGTATCACATTGCCTGACCAGTCAATTACAAATTCGACTCCAATATTCGTGCGTAGTTGTTAATGGCTTCTTAAAAAAAAACAAAAGCTTTTAAAAGTAATTAATCTTGTTGTTTTGGAGACGCTTTCAGAAGACATTCTTGTTATATCTGAAAACATTCCGATCTCACACAGAGCGTGAGTAACGGCAGAAAGATCTTCATAACGTAAGAAAATTAAGTATGAAGCAAACAATTATCAACTATGATGCTTTGTTTTTAGTTTACTCTTACCATAAAATTATTAGGTTGATGCAAAAATAATGTCGTTTTTTTTGACGTTCAACTTTATTAATCGAAATAAGAACCATTAGAATTTACATATTTTTGCCAACGAGAAACATCTTATTTTTCCTATTAGCATAGAAATTCGGAGTTCTGGAAGTGATGAAGATTCGGCATCATCTCGGATTTTGAAGCATTTAACGAATAACAGGATTCGATAGAGACAAATACGTGCTTCCAAATAGTATATAACATTGTCATATATATCAATAAATTAATTCAGAAATCATATATAAAAGTAACATATGCGATAAAACGATATTGTTTTTGCATCAACCTTATAATTGTACAAAAAAAATCATCTTATTGAATTATATTCACTTTCACACTTAAGCCTCGTATTTTATGAACATGCTAACACAACTACTCCCGCTCGGTGTGAGTCAATATTTCAGCAAAGCTTCAGCTATTTGTATCGAAATTGTTGAAAGACAACGGTGGTTCAGTGGTTAATTACACGGAATGAAGACCTGGATGCCTCGAGTCCGAATCCAGTTTCTTCCACAAAAATCACTTTCACTAAAGATGTTCGCAACTTTTCACATGGGCCCTACCAGAAGTATCCAACACGTAGCAAATATGTTTATTAAAATTTATTTGAAAATACTTTCCATTTTATTTTAAATAATAAAATCACATTTTAAAGGGCAATATTTCATTTACTCCTTCACTCCAGTAATTCTTGGCATACAACGTTTTTCGTTTTTTTTTTTGTCCTGTTTCTCTCGAATCTTTCTTTTTATACGTTATATTTTGCTGACTTTTTTCTTCGGCGAAAGAACCGTTGCACGTTGAAATTAATACGAGTTTCGTTTTGAAATGGTTATGACAGTGATCATATATTATTATATTGATATTCGAAAATAAGACTGCATCAAAGCGAGGTAATTCGCATATTCTGGTCCAGGGTTACCAAATTGGTTCTTTTTAAGCCAAACTTCACGAATTTGATCTTCAAAATTGTATTTGACCTTTTTTCAAAGCGTAACGTACGGACTAAGGAATGAACAAGCACAATATTATATAGATTTATACGGAATATTTTCTGTAAATTTAGTGTTTCAATATTGTATTAGTTCTATTCAACTGTTACACAAAATTAATTTCTGTTGGTGATTATACTATCATATTGACAAAAGCTGATGACATATGTCGTTCGTTGTAAATGTAATACAAAAACAAATCTTATACATATAAGGTAAAGTGAGAGCTTTTCTATATGGTCAATACTTATCAGGGCCAAGAGCGATTCGTGGATGAATGGTAATTAAACGGCATGATTGACAGCCCAGGTATAGGGAAATACTATTAGAATACCAATATTGATCAAAGCTATTAATTGCATTTGATTACTTCGTCGACATTGTATGGCAAGAAATTGTTATTATAGCATTTCTTATGATTCCATTGCCTAGTGGATAGAATACCTGGTAAATTCAGTTGTAAACTTACACTTTTCTTGAGGTTGCAGTTTCAATTCTCAGTGCGAGCAACATTCAAAAATAAAATTGCGAATTACTTAAGGCTTCTCCCGAATCATGGCTGACTACGTGGACTAAACAAAGGGTTTCGTTGTAAACTCTGTACAGATTTCCGAGTTTCGCGGAAAGATTTCCGAATTCGCCACGATAAGCCTAAAGAAAGTTGAATGTTTCATTCGCTGAAACGTTGTGAAAATAACTTTAAAGACGAGAATAGTAGTATGAAAAAACAAAACAAAACACATATTACGAAGTAATTGTTGATTTGATATTTGAAGACTACCAAATCGTAATCAATAGGGAAGCAGTTCCTAAGTAATGTGTTTTAGAGGCAGAAAATCTCTGCAAAGCAAATATAAAAAGTTCGACTAATGCTAGGCACTTGGAGAAGGAACGGAAAGTCACTGTTTGTTGTGGTACAAAGAAGAGTTCTTGGTGTGAATGATTTGCAAGCATGAAATAAAGATTTATGCTCATTCGAACATCTTCCATAACAACAGAGTGAATAGAAAGAGTTGAAACGTATCCCCTGTGAGAAAGGAGTTGAAATCATTCCTTACTAGTTTAAAATATACGCAATTTGTTTTTTAGTCAGAGTTTATTTAATAGAAGAACACTTTATGTCAATATTGATGCAGGGATCCTCTAATTAGTTAATTAAAAGGTATTGAGAAACGTAAAAGGTTAATCTGCCGCGTGTGTGCTAATCGAAAGACAAAAAGAAAAGACAAAAGTTTTTTTTAAACTATATCTAAAAAAAAAAAGAAAAAAGATTTTTGCTTTGTTTTGTTTCTTGCGATTCTGAGGATTATTTCATTCATAATATCCTGGATTTGTATATGCTTCGAGAAATCAAACCTAAAATGGAACGATCTTAATTATTCGAGCTAAAGGAGTTTACTTCTTATAAGATATTGTGTTATCGGAAAATAATTCTATGCATAACTACTCTTGAATGACGTATTAGTGGAAGACTTGAGTTTTAACTGCTTAATCGAAATATCAACTGTATATACATATAAATATTTACATAGCAATAAAGTTAACTTGATAAAACTGAATTCTCATCAACCTATCCAGATACATCCCAGAATAATTCTACAGCTGCAACGTCTCCACGGATCACCTGGGAAAATAATTAAAATTAAAAACAGATAAAAATCCGATGACCTCCCTCTATGTACCAATTCTTTAGTTTTAACTACTAAGCAGATGTTTTTACCAGATAAAAACAAATTAAAATCATTTCCACATGTCTGAATTCTCTATATACCAAATTACAAATCTGTAGATAGAAAATTCGTGTAGTATATAGTTTGAGAAGTGAAACATTTATATATCTATAAAACATTCTCCAGTATTATTCATGGAAATTTGGAAACCAAAAAGTCTAATTAAACATGTTATTAATTTAAAAACAAATTTCACAGTTGGTTTAATAGAGATGATTGAACGAATCGAAAAGAATTAACGAGTAACGAGTAAGATGAACAAGATCGCTGGAAAAATGGTTGGATTACGCTCCAGTAGGTATCTCACTACCGATGCAATCCTCTAGTTTTATAAGTGATAGATACACCCTAAAATGGAGTTCTGTTGGCACACCTGGACAGGGGCTGCTCGGCCTGCCCTTTGATTGATAGAGTTCAAAACAGACTTCGAAACCTTGTATCTGATGTCTTTTCTCCTCCTTTAAACCTCTTTCCCACAGACCAGACGGCGAGCCTGTCTCTGCTTTCACGACAATTACTCGACTGATCTCAATCTATTGTTCCCTCTTGCCAAACTTTCACAAAAACACTTGACTAGCTACAACCACTATAAACGATTTCCCCACTTTCTATCTGAGCCTAAATCTAAACAGAACTGATCGACTGTGAAACACTGGTCCGCTAACCTGCTTCCCGGTTAACTACAACATTGTAGCTTTCAAATCCAATGTAAACAAGTTCTTTTTGAGCCGTCTCCGTTAATTAAATTTTACCCAATTTCGACCATTACCGATTACTACACTACCACCTTACATTCATTAACCCTTATCCTCGTGTGGCCTTCGGACCTTAATAAGTTGTGGCTCCGCAGTAAAAAAACATCGGATACTTGTGACAAACCAACTAACTGCCAACGCGCGGAGAAAGATCATCGTATGTATGATTGAACCAATTGTAAAGAGCCAAACACAGATACTTTTCACGTGCAGTTTATGCATACGTGCTTATACAAAATTGTGCAATTTACGATCCAAGATAGACAGAAAAATGTTTTTTGGCCTTTCAGCCTTATCTTTTATTTAAGACTTACGTGATTACGTATGATACTAGCCGTGCTATTAAGTTTGTAGAAACCAAATAGATTACAAAACAATTTGTCTGAGAAGTATGTAGATGAGTTCTTTTTATTCTAGCAATGCAAATTCACGTATATATATATATATATATATATATATATATATATATATGTGTGTGTGTGTGTGTGTGTGTGTGTGTGTGTGTGTGTGTGCGTGTGTGTGTGTGTTTATTATACGAACATTATTGGTTACATATGTGCACACATGTTTCAGTGGAATTCCAATTCAAAGAGACCACTTCATCAGACCAAAACAAGAGGCGATATTAAATTAATATTGCATCCTATTTTTATAAAATATATTAGGATGTGATTTGCGCTCTGAAAGAGAGTAGATTGTATACTTTGTGAATGTGGACAGTAGAGGTTTTGAGGGAAAGGCGAAAAACGAGTAGAAGTGGAGGGTCTGAAGAGAGAGGGGGAAGTATGATCCCGTGTGGTCAAGCTGTCGCAGCAGGAAGGTATTGGTATTATTTTAAATTGGCAGTTATTTATTGGCCTAAGTTTTTGCTTTGATCTAAAGTAATATTATATCTTCATCGCTGTTAGTTCCTTATCTTGGGGATTTTATGGTATTTTTTCCATTTCTGGTGGCGACTTCATTATCGATCGATTTTAATGATAAGCTCTATTTATTTTATTCCTCGCTTTTTTACTCATTCATTTGTTTATCGTTAGTAAATCATTTATTTATTGCTTTACTTGTTTATTTATAAAATAAATGTCTATATGGTCAAATTAATAACCAGTGAACAAATCTACAGGCTTATTTATATGATTTACATTAGTCTATAGGGCAAATTATTCCTCGTTATATATAATAATCAACAGAGGATTGATTCAACAATTATACTCTGCATAAATTAAAATATTATGGTTAAACGTATTTAACGACCATTCAACGCCGGGCGTACAATTTTAAATTTTATTCTGTTGTTTTGAAGTAAAAACCGGTTCTATCTTTACTTCTGCCATTTCTTTTTTTTTTTTTTTTTTTTACCTAAATCCACTTTGAATATACTGTAAACATATTTTGACGCAATCAAGAATATTGAAAATACTGGTCCATTGTTTTGTACCTCATTATGTCATTTACGTTCAAGTCAGTTATTTTCATTTGCCAAAATAAATTTAGTTTCAGTCAAATTTGCCAAACATTGGTAACTTTTCAGATGAATGTGATTTTCGGTTCGAAGTAGCGAACCATTAAAGACAAAATGCAGCTATCAGTTTCGAAACCACACTCGTGTTTACCCTGATTGACTTTTCGTAAATTGGGGTCTGTGAACCTGTGACTGTGGAAGGTTTAGCATCGAATAAATTCATAGAAAACTCAATAAAAGGGAGGAACAAACACAAACCCACTTTCGTATTCCCAAGGTGTATAGTAAACTGTCAATTTTACAACTGATACCCCACAAGAAGCAAAGTATGAGCAGATTATAACACATACACAGGATCGCCATTTGTTTTCGAATCGTAATTACTATAGCTATGACAACAGCATATTCAATCAACGGATACACACTCGAGAGTCAAAACAATGAAAAGAATATGCTGTTGTCCTAGCCTTAGTACGCAGAACACTTCAGTTTTGTTGTGATGCTATTTTATATAGTGCAATTGGTTAAAAAAATTGAAATTTAAAAACATTTGATCAAATAATTTGCATCAATTAGGAAATACTATGTAAAGCAATTGTATCGATCTATTTTTTAATCGATTTATTTTATTAAATGAAAACTCTTATGATATGTCATTTTGTAATATTATACTATGTGTAGTTATTGTTTATATATATATATATATATATATATATATATATATATATATATATATATATATATATATATATATTCCTCAGCTATGCGATAATAGCTCCACTGCTTTGTAGATGCCTGGAGAAAGGCAAAGACAGTAAACCCAGTTTAGAGCCCTGATAGGTGGATGATAGGTACTGTAAAACTTTGCAAGTAACTCCTGCAGATCTTCTGGCTCGGAACACATTAGCTTGATTTGTTTGTAACATCGAAAGAGGGACCCTGGAAACTAGGCAAATCTTCGTTTCCTTATCACCCGTCCAGACCTGCATCTGGGGAGGCAACTTCAGTTTCGACTGTATAGCCGTAAAAGCTGCTGCAGTGCATCAGATGCAGAACGCCATTTTCTCCATAATTAGTTATCGTTTAGGTTTGAATATTTTTTACATTCATTATCTCCAGAAAATATTGAATTTTATCTGGTTTTATTTATAAATATCGCAAAGCTGTCGGATCAAAGGAAGCGTACATTTGTTAGTTTATACGACGAACATAGCAATAAATCTTAGACCACTCCTAAATAAGTGATAATGCTTAGGTGGATGATATAATGAACAATATCATTGTGCAATAATCCCTTCTACCAATGAAGAGTTAATGTCTTGGAGGATATAATCATGACAACAAAATAAATACTACCGAACCTTAAGAAAAACTAAGGATGGAATCATGATGAAAGAACATATACTAAACTACCTTCTCCAATGGAGTAGGTAATCCCTAGGAGTGTTGTAACATGACAACAGAAAAGAGACTAAACCCCTCTGCACTAAATAAAAAAAGCAATGTATGAGAGGATGTTATTATAAAAGCAGACGACACAACAAAAACATACGGCGTTATCATGTTGACACCGGTTCTCATCAGATTACCGAAGTTAAGCAACGTTGAGCCTGGTTAGTACCAGATGGGTGACCATTTCAGAATTCTTGGCGCTGTATATGCTCTCCGCTTATTTCGGCATTGTTTCCCATCTTCCTGAATTTCAACTTGCCACTCGTATTTAACAACGCCGCCCCAGAAGAGGTGTGGTTGGAGATTGCGCAACTCTTGCCATAAATATTCTACGCGCAGACACCCTTACATTGAGTATCCATAGTATCTCAAGTCTGAAGGAAGCTACCATAAAAGCGGAATAGTTAGTGAACTCTTCCCTAAATTGACAGATTTTTTTAACTCTATTATTAATAACAGGAACAGTTTCGGCTTTAAACATATACTATACTTTCAGTAATAGATAATAAATGTTAAAAGTCAATTTATCAATAAAACCATGCGAAAATTACATTTTTCTGTACAATTCTGTGGATAATATTTCCAACTAAATTCTAAGTTATCTTTTAGGGTAAAAAGTTGTAATTCGTCCATATGCCAACAACCGATTTCACCACTAAAATTCCGTCGATTGAATAAAAACAACGACAAACTATAAACATTCTCAAGTACAGTAAGATCTTTTTAATATAAATCGACCCAGAAAACGAAAACAAAAAAAAAAAACCCCAAAAACAAACGAAAACAAAAAAAACGAAGCCATTTTATTTAGGAAGCTAAAGTTACTACTACTTCAAAGTCAAAAACTTGACAACAATGTGTGTTAGATTGAATAGATTCTGATCTAGAAAACAGAACTTCTTCTCTCTTTGTCAGAAATATCGCTTATGGAATGTGAAGACTAAAGGAAAAAATAAGGGGCCAAAGTTCACTGGATTAACATAACCTGCTCAAAAACTGCATCCATACGCATTACAACACATAATGCACATATTTTAGACTATCCAAGACAAGCACTCATTTTTTTATGGGAGATATTATTCCTACTAAAATTTATAAACTTCCGTAATTTTTAAAACGAACTTTGTGCAAATTTGAAATGCCGCAAAAACACTATATCCATTGAATCAAATAATGTTGTTATATATATATATATATATATATATATATATATGCATATATATATATGTATATATATGTATATATATGTGTGTATATATATGTATATGTATATATATGTATATATATATGTATAAATATATATGTATATATATGTATATATATGTATATATGTATATATATGTATATATATGTGTATATATGTATATATATATGTGTATATATATGTATATATATGTATATATATGTGTATATATATGTATAGGTATATATATGTATATATGTATATATATGTATATATGTATATATATGCATACATGTATATATACAGGTGTATATATGTATATATATATATATATATATATATATATATATATGTATGTATAGGCGAATTAACTCTTTTCTGGGTCAACGGCCAACTAGCACCGTGTATATTTGTGTGTGTGGATATGTGTATTGGGGTGGAGAGGGCTCCCGTAAGCCGTGTGAAGGCAACCTTCTAGGAGAAGCAAATCTCTGATTTAAAAAACCATAAAGCGGAAGACCATTACCCGCATTAAGCTGGTCTGCAGTTTAATTTGTTGCTGGCTATCTTGCTCTTGCTTCTTGCTGGATCTCAACATTTTGAACCAAGAGAGAGACTTAGCTGTCGTACAAAGCTAAGACTCTGTAACATCATATTTGTATAGATATTCCCTCAGGCATTTGGGCTCATGGATTTTAAATGTCTGAGGGAGTGGCACTCCTCTGACAAGACGTTGCAATCATCATATTGGTACGGCAGCTGTTGATATTTTCAAACAAATGCACAAATGCTTAAGAAACACTCTCGTAATGCTGGAACAGACCTATTCGAATTGTTTGACTTCTTCAGAAATAAAGAAAAGAAAAAAACAAGTGTAACTTAATATATAAAAGGCTATATATCTGTCTGTCTCCATATTTTAAAACTCTATCTCCTCCGAAAATAAAAGTCGCAGAGCTGCACTATAAGCCTCAAATGATGGAATTTTTTTTACTGATAATTGTTTTATTGGTCTTTAGTCGGTTAAAATAGTTTTAAGGGGGGCAAAAAGTGGATCAAAATTGAAAAAAATCGTTAAACATTTTGTACATTTTATTTGTAATTTATCAGTTTATATACGCGTAACGTTGGTGCAGTGGTAACATCACAAGCTTTGAATATCACAGATTTTTTTCGGTTTCGATTCCAGCTGATGGCACCCAAATACTTTTTTTTTTAACTTTTGAAATCACGCCTATATAAAACATATATGAAATCTGGACAAATCAAAATATCATATTTAAGCGTATTTTACGATAGGGTAAAGCCGGACCCTCCTTCGCTAGTAGTTGATAAAAATTATTCATATCGAACTATTAATTGTATTTACCAACATTGGATTTAATGGCTCCAATACAGCTTATCTATCTATCTATCTATCTATCTATCCATCTATTTATCTATCGATTTATAAATATAACAGGAACTTTGCGCGTGTGCCTTTTTGTGTGTGTGAGTTTGTTCTCTCTGGATTTAAAAACGGTTGGGCCGATTTTTATGAAATTTCGCACGAAGGTATTTTATGCGCCTGGCAGTGTTCTTAGATATGTTTTAGTATCGGGCTGTCTTCAGTAAGTATCGATACTCGATAATCCAAAAATCCGATAAAAGAAGGCGATTTTTATCAACGTTAACACCTTACACACACACAGCACTAAAACACACTGCATATTTATTTTGATTAAATGGCATCCAATAAAGCATCTAAATAATAATTACAAATAATAATTTTAAACCAATAGCTAGACCCGTGGAAATTACACAACGGCATCTTTCATATGTAATATTTTGTTGCTGGACACTCTGGGGACGTTCTGTGTGAATGAAGACCCCGCGGTATTATGGTAGCACTTTTGTTAAAACGGTAAAAGTATTTATCTAAGTAATCTGGTTAATGTAGTGTCAGAATATATCTGGTTATTATGGTTTATCTCCAATATCCTTATAGATGTCTGAGATATATTTCCATTGTATAGACGCCAAGCGCGGAAGGAAACTCCAATATCATTATAGCATATTTAGACGGAATAGATACTACACATAGATTATAGCCAGAAAACCAAGAATGCCAATTTTAATTTTACGTAGGGCCCACAAGCGACATCATTTTTCTTTTAATTTAATATTTTTACACTCCTTCTTCAGTGATCGGGAGATCCTATTTGTTAAAAAGACGTTAGAAGATGATAACATACTACAAACGTTTAATTAGTGTATCTATATACAAATGTTTTGATAATAGTATGTAATCATCTTCTATCCTGTTTTTTTTTAATAAATAAGATCTCCCGATCGAATAATTATAATCTGGAAACCGTGACACACGTACGTACGTACGTGCAAAATACTACGGTATTAATATGTAGAGTCTCATTTATTTGTATAAAAAAACATATTTTAGTAAAAGTTTTGTAATTTTCATGCTAATTTAATTATGTTTAAATTGTTAACAGCAATAAAAAGAAAGAAAGGAAACGTTTCATTTCAAAATCGCAACCGAAATCAAATCGATGTTTGTCCAGAAAGGAAAACAACAGTAGCGAAACGAAACTATTTGTTATTGTAAAATAAAAATAATCATTGAAATAAAATAAAAACAATAACACATATTAATTAATAAAATATACTTTTATAAAACTAATAGAAAAATAAGTTAAACTTGCGATTGATATCACATATACATAGGCAGTACATAAAACGTCAGAATCTATTATGTAGAGATGACTTAACTTGAAATGCAAAACTTTACTTAACATTCGCATTTATTTTCTATGACTGTTTTAGAAAAAAACACACCGTAGAAGTATAAAAGCGATTGAAGCCTATTATATAGAGATGACAACTTAAAATAGAGCGTTTTAAATTTATTCGTACGAGAAATGGATCCAACTTATTTTATTATTATTTTCCATAACTGATCTTAGAAAATTATATCATAGAAGTAATATTAGAATAGATTGAAGCCTAAAATAGATGTCTTGTCTAACGGAAAATTCGTAAATTTTATTTAACCATTTTGGAATTTCATAGAGAATTCTTGTTTGGACAGAATATTTTGCAATCCAATCATTGAAGAAGACATACAGATATAATTATTTTTTAACTAAAACAAGATTCACCTTTAAAACAGAATGTAATTATGTTTACAGAGAACAGAGCAAAATAAAGAACGGGTTAAAAGTGATACCGTCAACGCGTTTTTAAGGGAAATTACAAAAAAAAAAAAAAAAAAAAAAATTCCAAGGTCGATCGAGGAACAAAGCCTAGTATCTGTTCAGATATACTTTATATTGTTTGTCCTAAGTCACTAAAAAATACGTCCCTCCATACTGAAACGATATGTATTTTGTCTAACGCCAGAGTGCCCATTTTCAGGAACTGTATCTTCCGCATATCAAAACTGACCTTGTGTCTAACTCTATCTTTATTGGGAGGCAAGTTAAAAGCAATCTTTCATCGTCTACACTTCCTCTTTTCTCTGTTTAAATCTTAACCTCAACTCAGCCTTCCGCTTCTCCATTTGGTGGCGCCATAAATGTACACATCACTCAGGTAAAATGCAGAATACAACAATGGTAATATCGTAATAACGTACTTGCTGTTTTGGAATCCACTAACACAAACTTCCACACTTGGGCAGGTGATGGATACGACTATGTTGACCTTTTAAAATGAAATGTAACCCTTACATACATAGGCTATATATATATATATATATATATATATATATATATATATATATATATATATATATACATATATGAATAAATATATATATATATATATATGAATAAATATATATATATATATATGAATAAATATATATATATATATATTTATATATATATATATATATATATATATATATATATATATGTCCCCCCGAGAACAATGCATATTATTACTTTATATAGGAGTACACAGACACACAGACACACACACAAACATATATGTATTAATGTGCATGTGAGCACACACACATATATGAAGTATTAATGTGCATGTAAACAAACACGCATATATATATATATATATATATATATATATATATATATATATATATATACGAAGTTTTAATGTGCATTGTCCTCGAGGGGACCCTTTTAACCCGCTGATAAGACGCTTCTCGAACCGCAAAAAGCTTAGTAAAAGATGACAGTATATCAGTAATGGAAATGTCTGGGATCAATCCTACAATGAGGAGGCGGCGCTCGTGGTGTTTGTATAGAGGTGTACAAATAAAATGGCTAGATTCATGACGTCTGAAGCGAGCCTATCGCAACGCGCATTAATGTCCATTGATTACGGAATACGAGAAATGAAGAATAGAAAATAAGCAGGGAATAAGGCCAAGAAATAATAATAATAATAATAATAATAATAATAATAATAATAATAATAATAATAAATTACATTAACGATGATTCATGTCGGCCCGACAGGGCAGCGATAAATTGTAGGGAGAAAGAGAGAGACAGAGAGAGAGACAGAGAGAGAGAGAGAGAGAGAGAGAAAGAGAGAGGGAGAGGACGACGAGAAGAAAGGATAAGGAACAGAGATAATCATGAAGTGTTATTGCTTTGGATTCTATAGGGTTATGGAGGCTCCGCACACACATACATACATGCACCAACAAAAATGCGTTTTTAAAAGTGTATGAACTTATATTAGACGGTAACGAACTAATTAGGCTTGAGAGCTACATGTTTTCGATTCGATTCTAGATATAGTGATTAGTAGAGAATGTACTCTATGATAATAATTATGGTATTTACATAAATGACAATATCATATTTAAGCGTATTTTACGACCGGGCAACGACGGCAGGCTTGCTAGTAACTTGTTTTCTGAGAAGGATCATTGTTGGTGCAATACAATTTAAAAGGGTATATAGTTTTAAAAGTATATGTGTAAAAAATATATTTTAAACGTTAATCATTAAAAATGATCACTTTTAGAAAGTACACATGTTAAAATGTAAAAAGTACATTTTAAATGTGCTGTTTTTAAAAAGAAACCAAACTTTTAAAAAGTATTATTATTTCTAAAGTACAATTTAAAAATATTTTATTGAAGAGGTATACACTTTTGAAATAAAAGAAAATGAAAAAATATAAACATCTCCAAATATCATTTAAAAAAAAGGCATCATATTTACTCGTTTGAAAGGTACACTTTTTTTTTTTTTTTAAATATATAGATTTTGAGAATAGCAATGTGTTGAAGTTTTCCGATTGATATTTTGAAATCAAATCTGTACTTTAAGCATCCCTTTAAATATAAATGGATGTGATTTGGTAAATTTAATTGATAGATAATCATTATATAACATGCATTATCAAGATATATATATATATATATATGTGTGTTTGTGTGTATATATATAGTACATATATACACATATACAGTATAACGTATATATATATATATATATATATATATATATATATAGTAAGGTCTCTTATTTCTAAACTGAAAAAACGAAGATGTTGAAGAGCAGTTCGTTTTTAAAAAAACTTCATCCACATGAGTTTCATCGTTTTCTCGGAATCATCAGTGTGGAGGACCATTGTTCTGTCGTTCAAATGATTCGAATCTCAGGCACGTCAATATATGTATATATACATACAAATATATATATATATATATATATATATATAATATAAAACTGAATGTATGTGTGTGTGTGTGTGTGTGTCTGGTATTAACCACACTTGAATATATTTCTTCGTTGAATTCTTGTTGTCTATAGCTCATGGTGCGTATAACGTTATCTTTAAATTTGGTAATAGAAGAAGTAAAACTGTCAACTTTGCTGTATACTTTCGGATGTTGTAATTGGTTTCCTGGAGTTTTCTGGAATCTAGGAACTTAGTTGAGTGCCATGTACATATTGACCGAAAGAGATATATTTAAGACATTGTAAATACACTTTCTGATATTCATGAAAAGTAGATAAGACGTATGTTTCAATTTTCCACCATTTTGAATTCAAGATGGCCGCTATTTGATTATGTGAGAGATTCCTGTAGAAACAATAAGCTCTTGCTATTGATAAATATCAATTAACTCGGTATTTATTTACCAGGCTGAAATATACTATCCAGAACATGTATTATGAATAAAAATCTTGCAACTGTATCATTAATAAATGTTTATTTAGAAATTACTCTGGACAAAGCATGAAACCATTTGATGTAAGGATCTAAAATATGTATACGTCTTCAATGCGAAAACAAACAACGATAAGTGTTAGATGGGTATATTCTGATTTAGAAAACAGTAATTATTTCCTTTTTGGGAAAATCATTAATGGACTGTGAGGACGAAAGAAAAAAATAAGGGTAGTGAGAGTTATTAGGCTTCCTAGAGTAAACCATGGGTCTATTTTCTAATCTTCTGATGCACCAACATATCAAGATTACATCGAAATTGCTTCGTTTATACATTTGCTCTTCATAGAATGTAACGATTTGTGAGAATTTGATAATGATGAACTCCTTTGACAGTGCTAGAAAACTACTCGCACCTGTCAGTATCCTGTACATGAAGTATTGTTATCACATCTCGCCGGTGCATCTCCCACGTATCTCTATCTAAAACAGGATCTAAAAGTAAAGTTTCTAATCTAATAGGTCTCGCACTGTCAATCAAGCTCCAAACCCTGGCCTATCACCGCACTTGTGAATCCCTGTGCCTATTTCACAAATGCTTTAATGAAATTTCCTCTGATAAACTCATATCATTATGTGCACTATCGATTTAAAAACCCTCCAACTAACCCGACAAGCAGCAATATTTCACTCCTTCCTTTGGAATCCGCTGTTTATTTCCTGCTTCTCTGATTTTACTAACATGCAGATATTTAAATGAAATGTAAACAACCATCAGTTGCTCAACTCCATACATAGTGTCGCTGTAGGCATGGTACCAAATAGTAACCTCTTGCGTCTCAAATGTCGTCAAATGTCTTTGGAGTGGAGAATAAGAGTAAACAATACCTACGTGACTGTCTTTCTAATTGGAGCAAATATGGTGGTGGGGCAGAGAACAAAACCTATCGAGACGTTTTAAGCCAACCCTTTTCAAGATTAACGTTGGCAACGGGGGTGCAGATATCGTTTTCTTCGTGAATTTTTCTTCTTTAATGGTTAATGTTTAAACTATAAGCAAACCCTCAACAATTAATAATGACAGTACGCTCGGTGTAATCCAAATATTATATATATGTATATATAATATATATAAGAAAAATTCGCCCTCAACTCATCAAGCAGCGGGACAGCAACAGTGCGGCTATATTTGACAAGGCTGGAATACCTTCTTTGTCTAGAGAGACACGCTACAATGTCTTAAACGAAATTGCAAGAAGCATTAAGCCCATAGCAAGACCAGTTTATAACCAAAATCATTAGGAAAAACGTTTGGTTTGGGCTCAGAAATACATGAAAACCAGATTTGAAAATGTTCTCTTCACCTATGAGGCGAGAGCAACCCTTAATAAATCAAATATGTGGGCCAAAGGTTGGAGTCCTCTTGAATTCCCTACCCCTCATCGATTCCGTCATCAACAGGAAGGTGTAGGTGTCATGTTTTGGGCTGGAATAATCTGTGATGAACTAATTGTACCATTTCGAGTGCCAGAAGGCAGCAAACTGACAAGTCAGTCATATATTTTATTTTTAAATAAGCATTTGTCACCATAGCTTGATGACCTTCCATTGGCGCGTCACTGCAAATTGATTTTTATGGACGACAATGCGCCATCCCACTCAGCCAAGGCTACGACATCCTACCTTTAGTCATTAGGCATATGTGGAGAAAATTTGATGACATGGCCACCTTGTTCTCCAGATATAAACTCAAATGAGTAGCTCTGGTCAATAATAATGATTAAAGTTTGGAGGAAGATTTTGAAAGTTTCTTATAATATCACATCATCTCAAATTTGCCGATTAACACCATCAGTTGATAAGAGGCTATTCAAAGTGATTTGAAGCATGGAAGATATGTTAATAAATAAATATTTATTTCAACAAAAATGTGAAATTCGCTCTTATTTTTGGTTAATATTGTTACTAGATATGTTCTTCATTTCATATAAATAGAAATATGAAGTTAGAATAATGTTTATTCCCGAAAATATACATTTTAGACACTTGCAATAAAGTGATACACACTTAAAATTACCAGGAAATAGAAAAATTAACATAACTAACAAAATATCTGCCTAAATTCCACAAAAAAACAGAGAAAGAAGGCACCTTGTTATGTTCTTCCAATGTACCAAATTTCATTTCTCTGCGTTTCATAGAAATGTCAAAATTAAAAAAATATATATTTACCTGCAATAAAGCGAGACACAGGGTTTGTACATGTTTATGTATGAATATATATATCTATAACCCTATATATGTATATATATATATATATATATACATGCATATATACACACATATATGTACACATATACACATACATATATATATATAGATAAGCCAATAACAATCAAATATAAAGTATTTTCACATCACGTTAAGATGCACACGCATATACATGTATATATCTATGCACTTAACGAAATTTTAAAATACGACAATGTTATAAAGATTAAAATGGACGTAGATTGTCCTTATAAAAACGATTTATTGTGAAGCGCATGAAAAAAACTGATTAACTTGCATATTTCTTTCCTGTAAATTTTCCGATGGAATCTAAAAATTTGAAGATGAAAGGAAATTAAGATAATTATTGAAGATTCAGATACAAAAATAATTACCTTTCAGAAAAGTGATGCATATGTGATGCAAAGTAGAGATATTTGATATAATATAATCTGGAGTTTTAACATGTTTCTATCGATTACATCTAAGGTATATGCATCCACTTATCTTGATCAGTTCGTATATATATATATATATATATATATATATATATATATATATATTAGTATATATTTGTATATATTAGGTCGTATATATATATATCTATATATATATAGATATATATAAGTTCGTATACATACATATATATATATATACATATACATATAAGTTCGTCTATATATCCATATATTTATATCTATCTCTCTCTCTCTCTCTCTCTCTCTCTATATATATATATATATATATATATATATATATATGTATAGAGAGGGAGAGAGAGAAACAGACAGAAAGAGACATAGAGAGAGAGATAGAGAGAGAGAGAGAGAGAGAGAGAGAGAGAGAGAGAGAGAAGTAGTATTCTTTTTATTCTTCTACAAGTGAACGGTCTGGCCTTGCAAACAAACAATCTATATTTAAAACTTTAAGTGTTTAGACTCAAAATTGGCGGAGAGGTTTGGTAGAGTTCTCAAAGGTGAAATCGTTGAACTTTGACTTCTTGACAGCCAAATTTCTGGGCAAAAACGGATTACAAAGATTTCCCCAAATCTCAGTACCCTGTATATCAAATTTCGAGCCTGTAGACTTAAAATTGACAGAGTTATTGCATTGGAAAATGTACACACACAGACACGGTTCACTTATATATATATACTAGCCTGGGTGCCCGGCGGGTGTTTGGAGGTGTGTGTTGAGAAACAAAAATAAATAAAGAAGTGGTTGTAGGCAGGCAGGCACGATCCCGTACCACGAAGGAGGAAAAGAACATGAAACAAACGTGACGTCTTTGCTGTTTCGCCCATCACCAAACCGGAAGTGATGCAGGTTTATATTAAGGCTAGTCAATCGAAAAGAGAGGATGGCTTTCGAAAACATCGGCGAAAAAGCGCCTAGTTGAGGGTGAAGTTATTAATGTTTTTTTCCAATTTTTGCGTATTTGTCGTCCGAAGGGTCGGCTTCATAACGATACCGATCTCGTGAAAATCCGTCGCCTGTCGAAAGTTTTAGGCAGACAAACATACACACGTATATACTTACATTTAAACAAACATGTGGGATTTCTATTATAGAGTATATTGGATGCAATATATAGTAATGATTTAAAAAGTAAAAAAATAAATAAAGACTCGTGCGTCACCACCGAGAATCGAAACCAAAACGTTCAGCTTGTGACTTAATTTTGTCTATCCCGTCAATTAGCGGGCCATGATAACATATTTACTGCAAGGCTACAAATTAAAACATGAACCAATGACTACTACGTTATATGTTTGTTATGGCGGCGTTCAACCTTCACCTGGCAAATTTCATTTTTTTCACATTTTTGCACCGATTTTTTCCGGGCTAAAACCCAAATATAAAGTTTCCCATGGATTCAAATACCTTGTATATGAAGTTTCATGTCTGTAGACCAAAAACTCTAGGAGGAGTTAGGTAGGCAAAATTTTTTAAACAAAAATATATACGTATACATAAATATATATGGAAACAATTTTGTGTTTACTATAAACTTTTTACGCAAATATTATGCAAGCATAAATCATGTAGAACATCTGCATGAATATAATTACACGTAATAGTTAACAATAGATGATTATCCCATAAGAAAACTGAAGAAACTAATAGGGAATTAATTAAAATGAATGTTTAAAAGAATATGCAAATTAGCTGGATCTTCTGCTAGTGAATGCAATTGCACGCCCCATACATAACAAAATTGTGTTTTCTTTTTTAATAAATAAATAAATAAATAAATAAAGGGATTTTAATATGAATATCAATATTATAGATAGATAATATATTACTATTTTTTCGGAATACTATTTCCATGATTCTTATTATATATATACATATATATATATATATATATATATATATATATATATATATATATATAGTATACCGCTTCACCAGGTGTGTGTTTCATTAAACAGCAGGAATATTTCCTGTTTGTTTCTCTTGCGATTCATCTTTTCCATTTTTGCAGACTAATGTTCGAATGTTCTGTTCGAGTGTAAAAACAAATTTACCATTGTCGTCTTCAGGTAAGTGAGAGAATTAAAAAATTGTGTTTAGTGAATTTATTGAAAAAGTCGGTTAAAATCGTTTAAAAGCAGTTAAGTTTATGCTCTACCGCATAGTGAGACGAATTGGTGGTCGATTTGTTTATGCGAACGAGCAAAGCTCCTATGATTGGGCGGAGCAGGTTACAACATAAGACGGCTAAGTGGCGGTATATTTTATTAATATGTTTCTTAATTCATAATATTATTTGAAGAATATACATATTATAATTCTGGAAAGTCCCTAGCATCTTAAAAGTACAATTTTCTGAAATCTCTTTAAAAGACTATAAACTGCTTGAATCACATCTATCTTAGCATGTGTCACGTATATTTTTTCTATTGCTGTCATTCAATGCACGTTTGCTTCCTGTTCTGTGTTAGATCCACAGAGAGGAACACGTAAGAGGTTAATTTTACTATGGATATGTATATGAGCACGCACGGGAAGATCTCAAAAATTAACTAATTTAGCCGATTTGTTTTGTATGAAAGTATAGTGTTTTATCAATAATAAATCGATGGAAAGAATGAAAAGGAAACTGTTCAAAAAATAAACCAAATCAGTGGGCAACCGACGATAACTCCGAAGAAAAAAAACAAGAAACTAATTTAAAAATGTTGAGGAATAAGTTTTTTAAAAAGTAAATTAGTTTAACAAACTCTTTATTTTTTTAAAAAATCAAATTAATATCCATATTTTAATACATTTTGGAAGAAAAAATATTGCTATCCAATATAATTAATGGGAATATTCGTAAACATTTTAGTGTTTCCTCGATATTGTAGAAACATCCGGTAAATACAATAAATTCAAAAATAAAAATCTACTGTACATTTACTGAATATAAATTTATTTTCCTAAAGAAAAGTTGAATTTTGTATTGTCTATTTGCAGTTAATCGCGTTTTTGCAATTTTTTTAACAACAAAATTTGTTTTTTCTTCATACGCATGTTCAAATGAACACACGCACACAAACACATGCCAGTAAGTAGAGATTATGTTAACTAGTATGAATTTCGGCGAAGGTTGTATTAGTACATTTCAAGATAACCTTACGGCAAACGGAATAATTGGAACTAGGGTGATTGGGAAAGGGGTTCAAAGGTTAGCTCCTCAGATAATTCCCGCCAGGAATGCAAAGTATGAATATTACATAGGTTCTTAATGATGGTGAAATTAATCCCATTCGGTGAATTTTGAATCCTCAGGAGGTAAATTTTAAACCTAATTATAGTTTTAAGTTTTTCCTAAATAATACGATCATTTATATATTGAATATGAATGCGCCAGTAGTGTTACGTTTTGTGTGTATGAATACGTTCTATAACGATACACATGTTGAATAGTTGGGTTTTATATTTTATCTGTATATTCATGTACGTGTAAATGCGTGTATGTATATACGTCGTATCATTTAGTTGATCGTCTAGTGTGTATATTTTAACATTTATGTAACAGTTCAAACAAGAAACGATTAACGTGAACGTATCGAAACAGTTGTAGGCAAACAGTTCTTTTTAACAGTTGTAAATAACACAACACATACCTGAATTATTTACGAGCATTTATTTTCATGATCCGGCCGGCATCTTCAGAAATTACACGTTTTCATATATTGAATGCCTGAAATGACGCCGCCTCTTGCGCCATGGAGAGACCAACTCCCCTTTTTGAGACGTCCGTTCTCTCTGATGTCCAGCTAACGACGGCCTAGAATCTCCCCAAATCTACATTTCATCACGTGTCTCATTACGTCTCATTACGTATTTCAGACCAATAGCTGATGTAACCTCAATCTAGTTGTTTGTTTATAAAAACCAAAAATCATGTTTACATCTATTTTCTATTTTCACATTCCTTTTGCAATATTATTATATGTCAATCATTTTTTTCCCAATTTAATTGTTTATTTTTCTAATCATAACAATTGATCCAGCGACCCACCGTCGCTCGACTCAATAATAATAATAATAATAATAATAATAATAATAATAATAATAATAATAATAATAATAATGTTTTGACTCTTGGCCCTGTTTGCCATAGTAAACACAGATACTACACGGTCACAACATTGCAGTAGTAGTAAAGTTTTGACAAATAAATGAAGAGTGTCCAGGAGGATGACAAGACCGAGGAGAGAAAACACTAGCCAGATCTCCGCTGGATTAATGAAAAATGACTGGGATCTTGGGAAGCCTTATTGCCACTCAAATTTCAGTGAAAACCAATGGTCGCTGTCAACGAGAAATCAATGGTAAGCGACTGTTGCGATAACGCACATTCGTTTGCAGATATTATCGAAAGAGCTGGCGAGTGCTGGAAATGTGGGAAGACTTGTTGTCATTCAGCATCCAGGGAACACCACGGGCTGTATTCAATGAGATCTTTGATAATCTGTGTGAAAGCTCATTGAGAGCCAATAATAAAAATAATGATAAAAAACTACATAAGTGAAGAAAGTGAATGATTGCAGACAGTACACTGAGAATTCTCCAGACGACTATACCTTGAACATGCGGACAAAAGGTTCAAATTAAAACAGAAGAGCACTAGAAAATGAAAACCACAACATTCTTTGGAACAAGGAAATACAAACAATTAAACTGATCCAAGCTAGACGATAAGTCATCATAATATTAATAATTAAGGAGAATAAAAGAAACTGTAAAATTGTAGATTTTGCCGTCCCAGCAGACCACAGTGCAAACAAACGAAACAAATATGCGAAACCTGCCAGAGAACTGATAAGAATATGGAACCGAAAAACATTAATATAACACAAATAATTTTTGAAGCATTAAAAATAGTCGCAAAAAAGATAAATTGGAATCGATTAGAAAACCGAGACCAAGCAACGGACGCTAATGTGAGAAACTACTGGAATCTAAAGAAAACCCTTCCTTTTTTTAAATGCTTTGTATATATATATATATATATATATATATATATATATATATATATATATATATTATATATATATATATATGTATTAATTAATTTATATACCTTGTGTTTTGTGCACTAAAATATTTTCGCATATATTACATTGAAAAAGGTGGGATAAGGGTAAAAAGTCATATTTATCGCCCGAAAAGCGGTTTGCACTTGGAAATGGTAAACATGAAAGAAACTGCTTAAGGCAAAACACCAATAATTGTTGAAGAATGTGAGAATCGGAATTCAGAAATGCGTGCAAAATACGTAATTGAATTCTGACACCTTTGCAAATATGTTTTACTCATAATATTTTGGAATCTTATTTTTTTTTAGAACCCCCCCAGTCTTTCTCTTTATATATATATATATATATATATATATATATATATATATATATATATATATATATATATATATATATGCGCAAGGGCATCACTAGACAATATTAGAGCAAGAAAATATACACAAATTAAATATAAGAGATGCAGCCTTTGCATCCTGGAATTATACCATATAATAGTGTCTGATGATAACTTACTAATTAGGAGGCGTTTAAGAAAAGACTAAGAAGATCGACATTCATGAAAGCTGTTGCAAAGATCGCTGGAAAAATGGTTGGATATTTCTATCGCTTCAGTAAGTATCTCACTGCTGATGCAATCCTCTATCTGTATAAGAGCCAGCTTTGCCCTAAAATGAAGTACTGTTGCCACATCTGGACAGGAGCTGCTCAGTGCTCCCTATTCTGCATTGGTATAGTTTAAAACCGGCTTCCAAACCTATAAGGAGATGTCCTTTTCTTTTCCCTTCAATTCCTTTCCCACAGAGGAGATGTCGCGAGCCTGTCTCTTCTCTATCGTTTTTTTAATGAAAAGTGCTCGACCGAACTCCAATCTACCGTTCCCCTTGACAAACTTTCACAAAAATACTCGACTCGATACAACTACTATAAACGATTTCTCCCATTCTTAAACTGTGTCTAAATCTAAACGCAGATTCAATAAACACAAGTTTTTTGTCAGAACTGCTTACCCATGGACCACTGTTCCACTTTCTTGCTTCCCGGTAGAATATAACATCAGAAACTTCAAATATAATGTAAAAAGTTCTTTTTGAGTCGTTCCTATAAAATAATCAAATTCTACACAATGTACACTACTAACGATTATTACACTACCATCTTATATTCATTAACTCTTATTTCGGAGTGGCCTTTATAACAAAAAATAACACAAACTATAAATGCACACAACCTCAAAGGAAAAGAGAAAGAAAACTACAACAATCGCTCCTGATGATAATCGGATGCATCGATAGAAAGCGCTTGAAAACAATATGGCTGAACAAAAACTTTTGGGCGCCATTTCATACAAAAAGCCTGCTGAAATAAAAAAAGATCGCTCGGCGAATGGAAAAGATGTTAAAAATATCTGAATAAAGAATAACCGTCGTATTCAATCAGACGTGCTTGAATACTGACTTGCTGCCAATATATATATATATATATATATATATATATATATATATATATATATATATATATATATATACTCCTATAAATTTGTTTTTCTGTGTATTTATATTGATATTAAAAACTATTATTTCTATTATTTAAAAAGAAAATACAACTCTGTTATGTATGGGCTGTGGAATTGCATTCATCTGCAAAACATCTAGCTAATTTACATATTTATTTTAATTATTTCCCTATTAGTTTTCCGGTTTTCTAATGGAATGATCATCTTTAATTAACTATTACGTGTAACTATATTCATGTCTACATTCTTCATGATTTATATTTGTGTAATATTTGCATGAAAAGATTATCGTAAACCCAAACCTGTTTCTCTATATATTTATGTATGCGTATATATATATTTAAAAGTTTTGCCTACCAAACTCCTCTGTTAGTTTTTTGCCTACTGGCATGAAACTTAATATATAGGGTATTCGAACCCATGCGAAACTTTATATTTGTGTTTTAGCCGGGGGAAACTGGTTTACATTAAAAAAAAAGAGATTTTCCAGGTAAAGGTCGAACGATGGCATTACGAATATGCATGCGTAACGTAATAGCTATTGGTTTATGTTGTATTTTTTAGCCTTGCAGCAAACATGTCTTCATAGCTCCGGCAATAACGTCAAGGGAAAAAGTAAATCATAAGCTAAACGTTTTGGTTTTGATTCTCGATGGTGGCGTACGAGTCAGTTTTTTTTTTAAAAACTTTTTAAATCATTACTATATATTGTGTTCAATATAATATAATAATAAATACGAAATCTGAATTAATTAAAATATCATATTTAAGCATATTTTACGATCGGGCAATGCCGGGCGGCCTGCTAGTATATATATAATTTTGAATCTGAACATAAGTATTATCTTTCAAAGTGCAGCCTATCAAGATAATTAAAGCTCAATATACTAGATAAAGCAATTAAGAAATAGGAAAAATGTGTGATGGAAATAAATTACATGAATTACAATATTATTAAATTATGTGTGTGTGTGTTTGTGTGCGCGTGTGTGTGTGTGAAGTGTGCGTAAAAAGTGTGCGTGTGTGTGAGTGTGCGTAAAAAGTGTTAGTGTGTGTGAGTGTGCGTAAAAAGTGACAAAAAGAGAAACAAATTCAACACAAAAACAAATAATTAAAACGAAATCCTCATCAGTTTCGTTTGGATTAATTAATAACTTAAAAAAAAGGAAGACTTTTAATCCATTGAATAAACAGTAAAAAACACACGACAAAGAAAAATGCACAAATTAATATTTGGGGAATTAAAAATAAATATATAGCGCCTTAAATAAAGACGTCAAAATTGATAAAAACAAATATACGAGAAAGAATATTGAAAAAAAATTGAAACGAGTAAAATACAGCAACAAGAGTAGTACTTTAACCGGAGTAGGAGATTTTTATTCAGTGGTGAAGTATATTTTATTTTTGGAATGTGACTTTTCCTTAATGTTTGCTTAAAAATAATATCCGAGTCTAATGTTTACATTTCGAGCTGCATTTCTATATCGTAGCTAACTATTCTTGATGTAATTAATATTAGTACACCCGGGTTCTCCCTCACAATAATATGATTGGGATGTTTAGCCATAAATACCGGTTGTAGAACAGTTTGGGACAGAAAGCTAAAGATACGCCGAAATCCTCACGCTGTGTCCTGATGAAGTAAACGCACTTGTTCCTCTTCGACATATATACTCACAGCTAACCCGACAAGCAACAAAGCTCCGCCCCACTCTGCTAAGATCCCTAGATGCCGGAAAGTATTCTACTCTAATAGTGTAATGCATCAGACAGCTAGCCTCGCTGTTTCCTCATTCCTTGACTGTACTGACTTGTAGAAGTTTAGATGTACTTTCGACAGACATCTCACTGCTCAACTCTCCAGAATTTAACTATACATTCCTGGGAAATTGTGCCGTAATGTTTTTATCTAGTAAGGACATGCCATTAAGTTCTTTGTTTTTGATTACACCCTTCAAGATCTTTCGGTTGATGATCGTATTATTATTATTATTATTATTATTATTATTATTATTGTTATTAGTAGTAGTAGTAGTAGTAGCAGCAGTAGTAGTAGTAGTAGGACTTGGGATAAACTGGGAGGTTTGTAGGAAGTTTTGAGCGAAGTGTGCTAGGAAGTTGTTCGAGGAGGTACTTGATTAAGTGAAAAAAAGTGAGGAAGGCAACGTAGAGGAATGGTGGAACAAAACTGCCATGACAACCAACAATTGGAACATAATCGTCATTGAAAAGGTCTGAAAGACGTAGCAAATCGTAGACATTTCAATTACCTGTGACAAAAATGTGATAGCAAAGGAGAACGAGAAGTGTGGCAATTATGATCCGGTTACCTTGGAGGTAAGATGTATGTACGAAGTAAAAACCCAAGTAATTCCGATGATAGTTAGTATACTAGCTGTAATATCAAGTCGTCTGGAAAGACATTTGAAAAAAAAAAAAATACAAATCCCCGACGTGTTGGGAGGTCTTCAGACTTAAGCTATTACAGGGACCACCAATATCCTTAAGAAAACTCTTGGTCTTTGATACTCCTGGTTTGGAAGTGGGATTGAGGAAGAGTTCTATAAGAATGAATCCCATCTGTTTTCAGGGAGAGATTATTAAACGAAATCAGAATTATTATTCTTTATTATTTCCCCATTAAAATTTTTGTGACAGCACATTACCAGTGATTACTTAATAAAAATGCCCAGTGGTGATCCCTGGATCTGCGTAACAAGTTTCCCAAGATTTGCAACACTTATTGCATCTTTCGATGGTGAAACAACATGATTAGGCAAACGCCTTTTTTCAGTGGAAAATGTGGAAAAACCGTCTAATCTACATTGAATATCAATAATCCCTTCCAAGTTCCCAGTTCTCTCTGCACAAGTAGCATACACCTCTGTTGTGACCTTGTACGTCAGTAATAATCAAGTAAAGCACATACGTATTATCAGCAAAAAGTATATTAGCAATGTATATTACAAAAGTACACGTCATAGTTGTGCGGCCATAACTGCCACTAATCGTTTTAGATGTAACTGTTTAATTATTGGACAAGTCCATTAATTCGTGAAATAGGCATATCAGCTTTCCCCATAACAATATCTTTCTTGTTTTGCATTAGTTTGGTTCCTGATATAGCAACTGTTTGTCCATTGCGAACGAAACTATATTTATCTGACTGAAAAATCTTTGTATTTTGCCAGTAATTTCAGAAGCGTCTTTCTCATACACTTGTTACTTAGTTATAAATCAATGTCTAATCTACCACGTTTCATGTATGTGCGTACTTTTTTGCTGTTGTCCTGTAATTCAATTAAAATATTGAAAAGAGATGGGGGAGGCAATTTAAAATATTAAATAGTTAAATATATAATAGTTTTCCTTTGATGTTTCATTATACTCCAGTCTAAGTTCTCAGAAATCAAGGGGCCGACATCTGAACTCTGAATGAGATATATAGATATTCGATTATTCCATTAAAGTTCTCTTAAAGACGTTGAGTGAGTAAAAACGTGAAAAACATTAACAGTCTCTTGCCCAACTGACTAATTAATTATCTAGTATATCTTTCTTTTAGTCTATGTGGCTTACCGGATTTCAGGAAAGGAATTCATCTACTTTAGTGGATTATCTGGCTGTAACTTGAGTTAACATTGCTAGGGAAATATGTATAGCCGCGTTGAGGGGATTTTATTTGGGCTTTTTGTATTTTTGACAAAGAGACATATCAAGGCCCGGAAACCACTAATACTAATAGTAGTTCATGTAGTAGCGTAGTAATCGTTTGTGGTGGAAATTTTGTATAATTAGATTATTTCCATTACTTGATTACGTTGGATTTGAAGACGACACTATTGTAGTCATTTAGAAAGCAGATCAGCGGAACAGAGTTTCACAGTTCTAGGAAAGTAGCTTTGTTGATGAAATCAACGTTTAAGTTTTGACATTGATAGAGCGTGGGGAAATTTATCGATAGTGGTTTTGGCTAGACAAGTGTTTTTTGTTAAAGGCTGGCGAGGGTTCCCACAGATTGGAGATCTGTCGAATACCTGCCATGAGAATAATGATAGATTAGAGACAGTCTCGCAGTCTCTTGTGTGGGAAAGCGTTTGCAGAGAAGAGAAAAGAACATCACCTATTAAATTACGAAGTCGGTTTTGAACTCAATCAAGGCAAGATAGTGTTGGCAACAATACTCCATCCTAGAATGTACTTGGCTCTCATATAGGTAGAGAATTGCATCAGCAGTGAGATATCTACTGGAGCGATCGAATGATTCAACTATTTTTCCAGCGACCTTGTAATAAGCTTTTTTTGGGGGTCCATATTTTGGGTGTTCTCACGTGGTTATCTCAACTAAGGAAAGAAATGAAAACCAAAAAAGCTGACACATATACAATAACATATTTCCCGCACTTGTCAAGATAACTTTCCGGCTCTTTTGTTTTTGTTTGCTGAAAGCATGCGACAGTAAAAAAGAAAAGAAAAAAGATAATAACGAGAAGAAATTTCGCATGGCAACAGCTGATGGCTTTATCAACTGTTGGCTTTACATAAACGATAGCTGAGATACAAAATACAATGGCGTGATAACATAAATAAATTCATTTATCATTATTTTCTAAAGACCAATACGATTCTTTCTACGTTATTTAGTGAAATACTAGCATGGGTGCCCAAGTGTTTGGAGGTGTATGTTGAGCAAAAAAAAGTGGTAGTAGGAAAGCAGGCTCGAACTCGTGAGGCCAAGGCGGAAAAGAAAGTGACAGAAAATCTGACGTCTTACCACTACTCTATGACGCGACCGGAAGTTTGGGACGTTAACATTAGTCAATCCAACCGGTATAATAACTTGCAAAATATCGACCCCTCCTTGGAGAAAACTGCCCAGTTGAAGGCGAAGAAAGTAATGTTTTTAGCCAATGTTTCGATATGTTAAATCCGGGATGTCGAGCATAAAAATGATAACAATCTCGTGAAAATCCGTACCGTCTGTCCAAAGTTTTAGGCAGACATACATACATACATACATACATGATGATTGATTATTGCAACGTCTAGTCAGACGAGTGCCACTCCCTCAGTCACTGAAAGTCCATGAGCCCGAAAATAACCTTTTTTTTAGTCCTGCCAGCGAATTCACACGCTCAAGCAGACATGACATTGAAGACGGTCCTTGGCATACATACATATATATACATATACACACATACATACACATACATATCCATAAACATACACACATGCACACATCCATACATCCATAAATACACAATACATATAACACATACATACAAACATATACATATACACATGCACACACATATACATATATACGCATACATATATATACTATCATATACAATTACATACACACATATACATACATATTCACATACATATACGTACACATGTATGCACATATACATACATACACATAAAGTTACCTACATATACGTACACATACATATATATGCACCTATACGCATACATATATATGCATATATATACATATACATACACACAAATATATATACGTATATACATAAAAACACACATAAACATATATACTCAATAAATAAATAAATAAAAATATATACAGACATACATATATACATACATATACAAATAGGTATACATGCACATACATACACTAGTACATATATTAACATACATACATACATACATACATACATACACATACATATGCATATATAGAATGATGGCAGATCAATTATTACATGCTTCCAGCATTTCAGACACTTTTTCCATCGCCACGGACAATTTTTATAGACAAATGCCTGAGGACGTATCTATACAAAGATGATGTTACAGAGTTTTAGCGTTGTACGATAACTAAGTATCTCTCTCAGTTAAAAATGTTGAAATCCAGCAACAAGCATGAGCAAGATAGCCAGCAACAAATCAAACTGCAGACCAGCTTAAGGCGGGTACTGGTCTCCCGCTTTATGTATATTTTTAATCAGGGATTTGCTTCACCCAGAGGGGTAGCCTTAACAGGGCTTTTGGGAGTCCTCTCCACCCCACACACATATTGAAATAAAGATATACACGTACACATACAAGCATGCATACAAACAGATGCACGCAAACATACATACGCAAGAACAAATACACGTGACAACATGTACATACACTCATACATTCATAAATACACGCATGTCCATACATATGCACACACACGTACGCATACACGTACATGTAGAATGTATATGAAGGAGCATTTATCATTTTTAATCCTACCCATGTCGGGAAGGACAAATATGTGTCCGACATGGGTAGGATTAAAAAACTGTCTTTTTCGCACGATCTATGACTTTTTCTTGTCCTATGAAATAAGGACGAAACGTTGATTTTTTAATAATTTCATTCGGTTTTTCTATTTTTCTTAAAACATAACGTCAACCACCGCTGGTATTTTTTCATTCCTTATATATATATATATATATATATATATATATATATATATATATATATATATATATATATATATATATATATATATATATATATTCTTTTTATTCAAGGGAAAAATCCTTCCGTTTTCCGATGAACATATCTATTTCTGATGAGTCGTTTGGTAGACTTTTGCCATTCCACGAAACATGTGAAGACGTACTATATAAATATATGAATAAAATAATATGAGCCTGAATTAATGAAACTATATATATATATATATATATATATATATATATATATATATATATATATATAAGCTCATCGTTTAATATTTTTAGGCACGCCTTCGTGTTTGTGTGCCTGTGTAAAAAAGGACAATCGGGAAAATCCAAACTAAATTGTTGATCAGTAGGTTAAAGAGACTATTACGAGTGAAGATGGTTCTCGGTTATTTCGTTTGAGCAATACTCACCATAAAACGGGTTTGATCGGAACATTACTGATTCCAAGTTCTGTTTTTCGTTTAACAAAAAAACTTTTCTTGTTCCAAGAACGCATTTTTGGTACATTTTAATTGTCTATGAGAGTGATTCCCACCTTATTTTCGTTCGAGCACGCCAAGAAAGTTCCCTTGAACCCTTCAGCCCCTAAAATTTTTATTGCTTTCAAGGATGAGTTTTGTGATTTTCGGCTAATAATATAATTTTGAGAAAAAACAAACAAACAAACAAACAAACAAACAAAAGAGACAATTGGCAGGTAGTGCTACAGCAGTTAATGCCTGAACGTGTTTAATACTGTCAACAAGCACGTTCAGTTTAGGTCGTAACTTTATGATGTTCTAAATATCGCCTCGCATTTGGGTTTGGAACCCCTTAACTTAATCAACTTTTTATCACCTGAATTATGATGTACATGATTAAAAAAATATTCACAGTTAATTTTAGTTAGTTTAAAGAGTAAATATACTATAATTGTCTTCGAACTGAAAAAAGTATATTTCAATAAAAAAATACTGAACTAATACGTACAAGGCGTGTTTAAATCAATTCCCATTTTATTTATGCCGTTATATTCACTTATCTACAACTGAACGGATTAGTTCAACCAGGTCATAAAAGATTAATACGTTATCGAGGTTTGAAGATTTGTTGTATCGGCCCTATTGGAATATGATGTGTGCCAAAAATTGATAACATGGCAACGATTCTTCATAATCTGATGGAAACGGGCTGAAATAGCACACATACACACACCTGGCAAGAAACCAAGTACCTGGATGTTAATAGCAAAATGCTAGTTTCATCGAAGTCTTTAATAATGTTGTTGTTTTACGTATATACATATCTGATAAAAAAGATCTTATTTATGCACCAACCTAATATTTAGGCGACTAGAAATGAATTCCTTTCTCACAAACTAGAAACTCATACTGAATATTTTTCCTGTTTTCTTGTAAACCACAAAGAGTATTTTTTGATGCGCGGTATAGAGCTTACCCTGCCTGGTAACACAAATACTGTCACTAATGAAAGTATATCAGATGACAGGCAATATATATATATCTAAAAAAATGAGAATATATGTGTATACTCAACAAATTTTGGATCTACAGTCTTGAAATTTTGTATATGGAGTATTCAGACATATGAAAAAATTAAAATCGGTTTTCATCCAGAAAAAGTGCTGCTATAGGATCAAAATTGAAAAAGTGATACGTCGGGGGGGGGGGGTCATAGGAGTTTTATCTCTGTGTCAACTGTTTCATGAATGCGCATTCGTGAATCGTTCACATGAGAGATTCCTTATGTTAAGAATAAGTAGGTTTGAAAATACATTTTATAGCTCGTATACAGGCTGACCTAATGGTTATCGTACTTGACTCACGGTCTTTATATTTTTATTTTGATCTCAGCCCGAGTATTTTTTTTCTTAAAAGAAGTGAACTGTTTAGAAAAAAACCCACAATACTCGCATGCATCTGTCTCAATTTCTTTCCGTTTTTTACTTCACTTTTGTAAGAATTTAACTGTGAGACCAAAGCACGAATACGCGGCGCGAAAATTGTCTACAAATTGCTGTCGTTCATTTTGGGATTTAGCCACGGCGGCGTTGTCGTCTGCATATTTCAGTTCCGTCACTTTGATGGTGTTGGTCATTAGTTTTGATTTTAATCTGACCAGTTTGAACATTCCTACATCAAACCTGAACTTGATATCTATCCCGGGGTTGTTTTGGGGGATATTCGAATATCAAGGTCGCGAGATAGAGGGAGAACAGAGTCGGTGCCAACATACAGCCTTGTTTAAACCCGTAAGTCATCGAGAAGGGCCCTGACAGTTTGTTTTATGGATCAGTTTCGCTAGCATCTTGTCGTGCAGGGCTTTGATCATGTCCACAAATGGTACAGAGACTCCAAACCGATCTTAGACTGACCATATTGCTGTTCTTGAAACACTTTCATACGCTTTCACAAGGTCGGAGAATATTAGGAATATGGGTATTTGTTTGTCCTATAGTTGGCGGGCACAGAAAATCATGTCAATGGTTCCTCTGGATGGGCGGAAACCACACTGAGATTCAAGCAGGATATCTTCGGCTATGTCCTGTAGTCGGTTTAAAAGTATACGGGCCAGAATATTCCCTGCTTTTGATAGTAGCAAACCCCCACATTCTCTTCTATCAATAGACTACCGAAGCAAGTGCTCTTCAGTCAACTAAATGCAGGAAACCGACCCCGATGCTACCCGCATCTTAGATTCAAAGATCAGCTGAAGAAATCTTTAGGTGAGGCCAATATAGATCCAAACACCTTTGAAGCTTCATCAATTAACAGACATGAATAGAGAAACAGAGGCAAAAGGGTTACAAGCGAATTCGAAGAACATAAAAGAGCCAATCTAATAATCAAACGGCAACAAAGGGCGCTTAGAGCCAACCAACTGCGACCACTCCCCCATAATACAATGTGACATATGCCCCCGACTATTCAGAGCCCAAATTGGTTTTTCCAGCCACAAAAGGACTCGCCATTCTGATAATGACTAAAATTCTTACGAAACTCATTAAGCTTTCTCTTCTGCTTCTTTTTTGTATTGGACTAGGGAACTATGATATTCGAACATGAATGCTTGTTGACGACGTATTTCTGTTTATAATAAATAAGAATTCTGCGTTAACTACAATGTAATATTTATGCATATTTTACGACTGGCCAACGCTGTCGTCCTGCTGATATATTATGAAATACATAATTACATAAAAATGAAATGAACAAAATTTTTACTTAAAAATAATTAAAAATGTGTATTAAAATAACCGGGAGTAATTTTATTAACAAAAAAAAACAAAAAAAAACATTTGTATTATTTGAATTCAGCGGACTATTGTCCTCATTTTGAGTGTCATTTTCAAAACGTTTCGGACGATGTAACCTCCGGCCTTCTTCAGGTGTACCTTGTTGAACTCGAGAATGTTTCTGTCGAACTCGGGAATTTGGACGGAATTTCGAACGGAACCATTTATTTAATTCACTTGTTCCATCAACCATCACTGGATAGAGGTTCTAAGTAATTCGAAATTGTATTTTTCGATTACGCACATTGAGAATTGGACATTCAATGTTCAGGAGAATATTTTTACAATTCATTTTTCCAAGTACTCTGACCATTGTGTCACAGATCCTAGCAGGTAGTTCTAGTACGACTTTTAGGAGCCTTACATAATATTTATGCTTAAAAATATTCAAAGATGAAAACGAAGGAATTTAATGAGGTTTATATAACAGCGCTCAATAAAGAGCAAATTGTACCTTTGTTTATATTCAGATAAACACTATTTTAATGTCGCTACACAACATCATGTCAGTCCAACTGGTTAAAACAATAACAAACTGATCCTTATTAGGCGACAGGAAGGATTATTTTATAATTCATTCAAAAAGTCATATTCTCAAATGAACACAATAACAAAAAAAAGCAAATAAACCAACAAAACATTGGGCAACTAAAGTGTTCAAACTATGAAGAAGACAGAAAGCAGAGAATGATAGAAAGGGGGGAGTTAATCATTAAATGCCACTGGATGTTTATTCAAATGAAAAAGTCCAAAATATCCAGATAAGACAACTGAGGTCAATTTTGGCAATTAATCGTTTTTTAAGAGGAAGAAGGCGGATGGTTGTATTTATTTTATTATTTTTATTCGGTTTTTATTTATTTTATTTTTTTTATTCTACTAAGCTGTGACTGGGAATCTCATTATGATTGTGAATATGATAGTCCTCCAGGAATGTCGAATTTTGAGCAATATAAATGGCTTTATCGTTTGGTTTTTAAATTTTTTTAACATCACTAGCATTGTGAGATCTGTAAAGTCGTTTGTATCTCTACCACTGCAAGAACTTAGACAGCATAGTCGGAAAGTAGGATTGAGAAGTCAGCGTCCAAGACTCTGACCTGCAAAATGTGCCTGGGCAGCCCCGCCGGCATTCACTGGTGAGGGATCCTTAGATGATTAGTAATAAACTAACCCCTTCTCAAAGAGAGAAGGCAAAGCCTGGGAGGGTGGACCTTCGAGAACTGCACAGAACCTAACTGCAACCGCAAAATCATCAGGGATCAGATCACTACAAGAATGATCAAATCTCTGTTAATTTTGGTGGCTCAAGGTGAGATCTGTAAAGAGCGAGACATAACGCGACATCGCGAGGCGGGATAGAACACGTAACTGTCTCATTAGAATATAATTATCCGCACTCGCCTACTACAGTCGTTAACGCCCGGACAGCATAATCCACATAAAATAAATTGATATGCGAACGTTGTTCGGTGAACTTGACTGTCATCTCTGTGATTAAGAGATTACCTCATAATAAGCTATTTCGAGAAATAAACAGACGAAAACTTATCAATTATCATGGCTCAATATATATGTTGCTGATATCTGTGATATGCCTTTCATAAAAAAATGTTCTTTTGTTCTACGCTCAATTTAGAATTAATATTTACAGATAAAATGAATTAAAAATAGTAAAGGAAATAATAATAATAATAATAATAATAATAATAATAATAATAATAATATCTGTACTTTAACTTGTGACATGTCGACAATCTGGATGATAATAGCAACAATAACTATCCTATCGCATAAAATAAACGATAATTTGAAATACGCCTTCTGACTTGTGCCAGATCGAAGGCCAGGAAACCACGTTTGAATAACACACACATGCACACACACATACACGCGCGCACACACGCACGCACTTGTTATCCAAACCGAATCTATTGCGACGCACACGGTTATTAATTACCTAAATTTATTCGCTGAGGCAATTGTCAGATATTAATTGACCTTAGGGTCGAGCAACCGGCTAATCACCGTACGATTCGGAAATAGATCCGTTTTACGGGCGTTTAGCCAAAGTAATACCCAGATAAGCCAAACATCAAAAAAAAAAAAAAAGACGATAAAAAATATCTAATAAATGATTAATTATAAACACCCTGCATATAAATATCTGCCTATGGCTCGACAGAACGGATTTGTCAAGAAAAGAAATCCATAATTACTATATTTATGCAATATGTACCGAATATTACAAGCTATATATCAGTAAACTACATTTTCCGTTGATGGAGAATAAAAATTGGCCGGCAAACATTTATATCTGAACTTGCCTGGATGCCCAAATGTTTGGAGGAGTGTGTTGAACCCCCCCCCCCCAAGTGGTAAAAGGCAGGCAGGCAGGCTCGAACCTGTACCGCGAAGAAGGAAAAGAACGTAAAAAAGTTACGTCTTTGCTATTGCGTCCATTACCAAACCAGAATGATGTAGGTTAAAATAAAAGCTAGTCAATCGAATAGAGGAGATGACTTTCGGTAGTATCGGCGAAAAAAATGACTTCTCTCTGTAGAAAAGTGCCCAGTTGAGAGTTAAGGAATTAATGTTTTTAGCAAATTTTTATATATTTGTCTTCCAAAGGTTCGAGCTTCAAAACGATACCAATCTCGTGAAAATCCGTCGCCTTTGTCGAACGTTTTAGGCAGATACACATACATACATACATTTAAATAGATAGGTGAGATTTATATTATAGAAGGCAGACCATCATATTTACAGATGGGCATCCCCTCAAAAAATGAGAAGGAAAAAGAAGACTGGATATTACCTCAATTTAGTTATATTTATGCAACAATACTAAAGTATTCGTATTATTTGGATTATTCAGACTATTGCGTTCATCTTGTTTTTTTGTTTTTGTTTTTTCACAGCCTTTCAATCGATGCAATCTCCGATCAGGTGTATCTTTTACAACTAGAACATCATTTTTTCCAACATGGAAATCTATACAGAACCTCGAACAGAAGCTTTAGTTTAATCTATGGTGATCTGCAAGAACCGGTGGCACCACCGATATAAGTACTGTCATTAAAAGTTCTAAGTCATAATCTTTTTTACGGTTAAAAGTTTTATTTCAGTGCAGGCGATACTCAGATTCCCATAGCAAAATATAATGTAAATTACTTAAAAAATCTTACTCAGTTATGACTGACGGAATGAGTGCATGTTACGCTTGTGGATGAAATAAGGATTCTATTCGTAAATTATGTGTAAATTCTGGGGTTCAATGTAATAATTTCCGAATCAAACAAGATGAACAATAAAAAAATGTTATAAGTAATATCGGATTAAACATTTTGAAAATAGCATCCAAAATAAGAACCCAAATTACCAAACCTCATCTAAAAAAATTCCAAATAAGTTATTAATATTTGTTATTCGGATGACAATACTTACTGGTCGTTTATGTTCGAAAGTATGTAATGAAAACAATCGCTGTATAGTGTATGGTAATCTTGACCATTGTTTCTACTCGTCTTCTCGTGAGTATAATGAATAAGACAACCTCTAATATTAAACTAATTAAACGTTCATTATGCGTTTCAAACGCAGTCACTTCGATGAAAGGAAAATAGAGTACTTTATTGTTTTAATACTCGGTCATATAAATTTGTGTCTCCGGGTTTTTTGCTCTTAGAGTTTCTCATGAAACAAAACTAATTATTGCTTTCCGGTGATGATATTCTTCATCCAGTTTCGGTTTTATATATCCACAGTTACACATTCATTTACGCATTCATACTGTGAAGCCATGAACAATTGTTAACGCTCAACCATTATACACTATTTATATCTACAATATAGAAATATTTTAATTTTTTTCAATCTATGATGTCCAGTATATATAATCTAGTACTGCGTGTATAATTTGAATTATTTATCTGTTTCTATCTTGCGTGTTGTTCGCACAACATTTTGGCCGATGTAGCTTCCGACCTTCTTCAGATGTATCCTGTCAATCGTAGGAATCTTTCTATAAAATTCAGGAATCTGCACGGAATTTAAAACGAACCTTTTATATAATCCACGAAAGTAGCATGATTTAGTTCCGTTTGTCATGGCCACAATTGTATTCTTCGTAGCGCCCGCATTGAGGATTGAACCTTCAACTACCTGCGGAGTGTCACTTAGAAGTAAATATTACGTAGTATTGAATCCGTTACGCCTGTGCGAGGAGAAAATAATCTTAAACCAAATTATACAAATTATATAGCCTCATCTCAAAATTGCAGGAACAAGTGCGGTTATAAAATACCTTTGAATTTGAATCTTGAAGAAATTATCACGATGCGGATAACCATTTAACCATGAGCCAAAAATAAATGAATGATTCTTTCGTGCTGAATGAGAAAAGTCATTCGTAATTCAAATTTATATAACAATTTTGAAACATTTTAAATAATGACTGCTTGTTCGTTAAGTATTGTTTTATTAAAAAGTTATTCTCGTCAAAGTAATAGGGGAAATTTTACTCTACTTTACTTATAAAACGATAAAAAGATTTTTATGCAGAATGTATTTCGGTGTTTTGTCCACAACGGTTGAATATCTGACCACAAAATAATCAATCATTAACGAAGTATCGTGATGAAAAAAGATGAGGTAGCATAACAAACAAAACTGACTTCAAAGAAAAACAAATCCCATCCTGCAAAACATAAGCATTTATTGGTATCATTGTAAACGTATTAATAAATGAATAAAAAATATGTTGCTTAATATTATTGTCTATGAATATGTTTTATATTCATTTTTACATAAAAAAGAAGATAACCAATATAAGTGTCTGGCAAATATTAATTTGGAATTTCCAAAATTAGACACGGACCAAATAATTATCTGAACGGTACTTGAAGATACAGATACCATCTTGGCAAGCTGTTAGTATCATTAATAATAGCAAACATATTTTACCAAACGTTTCGGATGATGTAACCGCCAGCCTTCTTCAGCTGCATTTTGTCAAACGCAGACTCTTTCTATGGAACTCAGGAATCTGCATGGAATGTCGGACGGAACCCTTTGTTAAATCCACGGATGTACCATAGTCTCATTTATTCAACCATGACCGGGTAAAAGTTTTAAGTTATTTTAAATTTTCCAAATTCGATTCGGGCAAATAATTGTCCGAATAATACTTATTGGCAGCTGGCTAGTGTCATCGTTTCTTAAGAGCAAGGCTTGTGAAATGGACTGTGCCAAGTTTGAATACTATTGTTTTGATGAAGAAACTATTATCATCTGGGAAGGCATGAACCCACAAAAATACACTTCCAACTACAAATAGAATACAAACTTGTATTTCACGTTTATAATTTTTTAGATGAGGATTGATTATTTATATGGTTTGGATTCTTCGGGCTACTGTCCTCAACTTGAAAGTAATTTCACAACGCTTCAATCGATGTAAACTTGAACGATCTTCAGGTGTATCTTGTCGAACTCGGGAATCTTTCTTTTGAACTTGGGAATCTACACGGAATTTTAAACGAAACCCTTTTTTTAATTCCTTGGAGTAGCATGCTCTCGTTCTGTCAGCCACGACTCGGTAGAAGTCGTAAGTAATCCAAAATAGTATTTTGAGTGCTGCCAGCACTGAGGATTGAACCTTTTAACCCCAAGAATGGTGCAACCTTACAGTTTAATTTTTATAAAGTACTTCATCTGCTATGCAACAGACATGGCTGATAGAAAGAGAGCATGTTACCACGTGGAATTAAAAATGTGTTCTATTCAAAATTCCGTGCAGATTCCCAAGTTCGAGAGAAAGATTCCTGAGTTCGACAAGATACACCTGAAGAACGTTCAAAGTTCGATCCACGGAAACATTGTGAAAATAACACTCGAGATGAGTGCAGTATGCATTGTATTTCACTGATCGCACATAATGCATTGTTTACAATTGGTATTCAGTATATTATGTCATCAAAATAGTTCAAATGCAGGTGAACAATAACAAACCAAATTTTGCATTTCTCGTCGTTTATCTAATATTTTTATAATTCTTTTTTAACAAGCAAACTAATGTTGTTCACTAGGTAGTTAGGTAAGTGATACTCAATGGAATACCACTTCATGGAATTCCAGGATTTTAGCCTAACCACTTCTTACTAATGTCGTAAGAAAATAAACGTGACCTCTGTGAAATGTATCAACATAATATGTTATGAGTAGATATTTTATGTATCTTCAGGATGTACTTCAAGATTCCTCAATACATAAGTTAGTTATACACATCTAGAAAATACAATAGGTTTAAAATATAATCACTTCATGTTATTGCCAATTATTTTGCATTAAAATGCATGGAACTTTTAAATTCTATAAACATTTTTGTGTGTATCATAGTTCACAAAAACATGTTTATGTTATCGGTTTAAAACTCCATTCATACACGAATAAGAAATAAAGAAGCCATTTTCACTTCACATAAGACCACAATACAGAATCATATAACTAACGTGGAGGATATTGCCAAGGTTGCTGCAAGAACGTGGGTTCCTTTTACCGTGCCAGAAAATCACTCACACTAATAATTATTTGCATGAAGTATTGTTGCCCTATCTGGGCTGGCTTATCTACACGACTAGTCGATCACCCTTACAATATATGAATTAGAGTCTCAAATCTAATAGATTGCGCAATACCAGCCAGTTCTATCGCAGCAATTTTGCATCCCTGTGCCTGTTTTACAAGTACTTTAATGGAATATGTGTTCTGAAGAACTCATAGAAATTGCACATTGTTGATTAACCTGACGAGTAGATTAATCCCATCTCTCTACTATTAAGATGCCGGAAGCTTTCTCCTCGAACTGCTAAACTTTGGAATTGCGTCTCTGTTTCCAGCTTCTCTTACTGGACTACTTTCCAAAAGTTTAAATGTAATGTGCACATATATCTTGCTACTTAACTCCCACAATCCATTGTAATAAAATATCCCACACAGTAGATATTTATGTTCCAAGTAGCACAATACCTTATTTGGTATATAAAAAGAGTAAACATTTATTTAATTTACATCAGAACATAAAAATAACAAAACCAACTAATTATTCTTAAAAAAAATAAATGGAAAAACACTCTCAACATATAGACACGAAAATGAATAAAAACCTAATTTCTCTTCATATGTGAACACACAATAAAAACTATATTTGGAGAAAGATTGTGCCAGTCTTTTCTACTAATATACCTCTGATGTTTTCAAGCTAAAAGTGACACGTCATACATTTAGGTGTAGATGGCAATGTTTTCTTATCAATGCGAAACTAATGAATAATTATTTTAAAATGGAACATATTCATCCTTATGTTTCATATTTTTCCATAAGTGCATGGTCTATTTATTTGGAAGCATGATATGACCACCATCTCTGTACTTAAAAATATATTGCTTGTAAGTTAACAAGAGAATTTTATTAATCATGTATTTTCTTTGTCGCATGAACCGTTTTAGCAAAAGTTTCTATTGTCACATACACAATTATCTTTCATCTTTTTATTTTTATGTATTTTTATGTATTTCTATTATTCTACTGTAAAGATTGTTTTACAAAGTTTGTTATATTTATATATTTTCTAGCGACATATATATTTTGAATATATAAATACATTAAACACATGAAACCGGACATAGTCTTTCTAAGCGAAACTGGAATAGGGCCGACCACTTTCCTAGATGAGTTCATAATTAACGGATACTCTAACTTAACAGCTAAATCTGACCCTCAAGATCGCCATGGGCATGGAATATGTGCCTACATTAAGGATGGCTTCCCGTGTGGCAGGGATATCTCTAGAGAAGATCCTAATTTACGCTATATGTGCTTCCAGGTTGCACTTGCTTACACCACTGCATTTATATTTGCCCTCTATCGGCCCCATAACAGCGGAGTTACTATCTTTAAGAGTATATATGAGAAAATAGACCAGATCCTGTCTGCACATCCCTCGGCTAACATCCACATCTGTGGTGATTTTAACGTTCATAACGTGGAATGGCTGACCCATTCAAATAAAACAGACGATGAGGGGAGGTTTTGTCATGATTTTGCCATTGCTTATGACCTCACTCAGACTGTTCATGAACCCACCCGTGTACCCGATACTACTGGTAAACATGCAAGCCTCCTAGAACTTTTTCTCTCAACTTCCCCTGAGCTATGTTCATGTTCCGTTCATTCTCCTCTAGGATCTTCCGACCACTCCGTCGTATCAGTTAAGGTAAAAATGAAATATAATAAGTCCCAAGACGTACCTCTCCACCGTACCGTATACCAATACTCTATAGCTGACTGGGATAGCTTCCGTACATTCATATCTGATTTACCTCAGTATTCCATGTTTAAAAAGGATGTGTCCTCTATAGTATCAGATCTGACCGAATGGTTAATTGTAGGCATAGACCAATTCATACCATCTAAAAAATTCCAACAACCTAACAACCAGCCATGGTTCTCCCCAAAATGTGCTGCTGCTATCGCGCACAGAAATCACTTTTTCCATAACTACCAACGTAATAGATGCACTGAGACTAAAGCTGCTTTCAGGACTGTCAGCAACCACTGTAAAAGAGTAATAAAAAATGCAAGAGAGCTATATGCCCAGTCTGTTAAACCCAAAGTAGTTCCCACCAGTTTTGGCAAATAACAAATAGGATCCTGAACAGAAGTGTGCGTTCTATCTCGACCATTATCAATGGACCAGAGGTCATCTCGTCAGCATCAGCCAAGGCCAAACTATTTGCAAAGAACTTTGCAGCTAATTCTACCCTATGCGAAGAAGGCCATCAACTCCCCATATTTCCTCCTATAACACAGAACACGCTAGGTAACGTACAAATATCCGTGCATGAGGTCGCCAAGCTAATCAAGAACCTTGATTCCAGTAAAGCAACTGTCCCTGACGGCATCCCAATTATAGTGTAAAAAAAGCTTCAACCAGAACTTGCTCCCATACTTACGAAACTGTTTAAGCGTTGCCTTAAGGAGAAGTACTTTCCGACTCCCTGGAAAACCTCCTCAGTATGTACTGCCTTTAAGAATTCAGGTGATAACTCATCTCCCTCTCAGTACAGACCAATAAGTCTCCTATGTGTTATGAGTCAGTTGCTGGAATCCATACTAAATAGAGAAATAATCAAAAGAAATCCAGCTGGAATCCATACTAAATAGAGAAATAATAAAAAAAAATCTTCTTAGAGACAAAAATCTTCTTAGAGACACAATATGGTTTCCGTTCTGCAAGATCTACCACACATGTGCTAACGGTTATATCTCACAGGATTAGTGAATCTCTTGACAAAGCTTTCCTTTCTAGGGCAATTGCTCTTGACATATCAAAGGCCTTCCACAAGGTATGGCATAAGGGCCTACTTCACAAGATTTCCAGCTACGGTATAACTGGAAATGTTTTCTCAATCATTAAATCATTTCTCTCCGATAGGCTCATAAGAGTAGTGGTAGATGGACAAAAATCGGAGGCCTGCAATATTAATGCTGGAGTCCCTCAAGGGTAAATCCTAGACCAAACTCTCTTCCTGATCGACATCAATGACCTCCCTAAAGACATACTTAAATCATTCATTGACATCTATGCTGATGGCACGACCATCTACGGCAACACATCAAAGGCTGTAAATGACAAAGTTCTCTCTGATTCTCTCTCCTCTGATCTTGAGCGCGTTGTTCAGTGGGGGGAAGACGTGGCTGATTACCTTTAATGCATCTAAAACCAACCCCCTATCTTTACATCATCAACGCTCTGATCCCCATCTGGCATCTCTCGTCTAGGAGAAGCCCGTGTTTTGACAAGCTTCTGGGTCTGTCCTTTACTCCTGATCTGAAATGGAACACGTACATTAAGTCTATTGCCAAGGTCGCTAGAAAGATGTTGGGATCCTTCTACCGCTCCAGAAGATATCTCACTACTGATGCAATTCTCTATCTATATAAAAGCCAAGTACGTCCAAGGATGGAATACTGTTGCCATATCTGGGCAGGAGCTACTAAAATAGCCTATCCTGCCTAGATAGAGTACAAAATAGACTTCATGGCTTAGTGGGGTATGCCCTTTTCTCTACCCTACAACCTCTCTCCCACAGAAGAGACGTTTCGAACCTATCTTTGTTTTATCGTTATTTCCATGGCAGGTGTTCGTCTGAACTCCAAACTCTGGTCCGCCCTCGCCAAACTTTCACGAAAACCACCCGTCTAGCTAAATCCACTGTGAAAAATTTCCCCCACACTTTATCTGTGCCTAAATCCCAACGTAGATTCCATAAACAAAGCTTCTTTCTTAGAACTGCACGTCTGTGGAACTCTGTTAGATCTGCCTGCTTCCCACCTGATTACAACTTGGATGTCTTCAAGTCCAACGTTAACAAATTCCTAATGAACCGCCCTCTTAAGTAAACACTTCATTAAATCTCCACACTAACGTACTGTACTTGCAATAACCCTTATCCCTGAGTGGCTTCCGGGCCTTGATAAGTGGTGACGACCGTGAAAAAGAAACATACATTCAAACACACACATACACACATATATATATTTTGTATAATTATATAACATATAAGATAACCCGCTTCTAGCAATCTCTCACACCCACACACACACACACACACACACACACACACACACACACACACACACACACACACACACATATATATATATATACTATATATATATATATAGGTACTTTTGCTAGTATATATATATATATATATATATATATATATATATACTAGCAAAAGTACTCGTCGTTGACTGGGTTCAAAAACAGCCTACAGAAAATGGACTCTGATTTATTAAAGTATGATAGGTTATGAAAAGGAAGGGTTGTAAAGAGATAGCTTCGAATTTGGGGGTATCAAAACCAAAGCAAAATATGATGAAAGTAAAAATAAAATAGATAAACCCCATAATTTATTATATTATACCTATTTATACTGAAACACTTATCACAATATTCTGTGGATCTATATTAAAAAAAACCTTGTTAAACTTTGTGATATATTTCCATTCTATGGAGATCAGGCGCGAGCGAACACACCATAATTTTATTATACCATATTTCTTCAAACTGAACATAATTATCAAAGTATACTTACGCAAATAGATATGAAAAGTCTTTATTAAAGTATGTGCCTATTTCCATTCTATTGAGGCAAGGCGCGAACGCAGACCCCACAATTTTATTATACCATCCCTATTTAAGTTAAAAAATACTTATCAAAGTATTCTCATGTACATCTATATTAAAACCACTTGTAAACGTTTTTTTAAAATTTTAAACTATTTTATTTCTATACTTTGTGGGTCAGGTGCGAACGAAGACCCCACAATTTTTATGAACAACCGTTCTGCAGGATCAAACATACCCATTTCTGTGTCTCGATACATTTTCTATCATTATATGTAATCAGTTTGAACTTGTGAAATACTTTCAGTTTGCTTTTTTTTTGCTGGTAAAATAGCTGCTAAGATCAAGAAAAAAAAATTGACCTTGACTTAGCGTAAGTCGACTATCCTTATTTCTTTCTGCGCATGCGCTAATTAACAGTAAAAAATTAAAAAAAGGAAACGCTTGTTAGTATGCGGCCCCTACTTTTCAAGGCCGGAGACCACTCGAGGATATGGGTTACTGAGTGTACAGTAGTCAATGGGATAATATAGTAATCGTTAATAGTGGAATTTGATAAATTGGATTACTTAAGGGGTCGGTTCATCAAGAATCTGGTTACGTTGGACAATAACCAAATTGTAGGCAGATGGAAACCTAGCAAACGGAAGATAGTTTCACAGGCGTGAAGTTCCTAGAAAGAATCTGTGTTCATGGAATCTACGTTTTGGTTTTGGAGCAGATAAAGAGTGGGGAAAATTATTGACAGAACTTTCAGATAGACGAGTGTTTTTCGTGAAAGTTGGCGAGGGGGAACCATAGATTGGAGCTCATGGAAATAATAATAAAGCAGAGACAGGCTCGCAACGTCTCTATTTTGAACTCTGTCAAGGCAGGATTACTTGATTCTAGCAGCTCCTACCCTGTAGTGGCAACAAGACTCCATCATTGGACGTACTTGATTTTTATATAGATAGAGAATTGCATCAGTGAGATATCTACTTGAGCGGTAGAAAGATCTCACCATTTTGCCAGTGGTATTGGCAACAGACTTGATGTATGTGTTCAATTTAATATCAGGAGTAAATATAAAGCCCAGAAACTTGTCAAAGCATGGAGTATCCCGACGAGATCAATTCTTTTCAATTCATGCCAGATGGGGATCAGAGCGTTGATGATGTAAAGATAGAAGCTTGGTTTTAGATGCATTAAACGTAACCAGCCACCTCTTTCCCCATTGCATATATATATATTTACTATAATAATTATTAAATACATACATACACTAGTGTTTCATCCATTTGGGGATCATCAATATAGCGTGCTATGATTAACACTGCTCGAGAGATTCGACCCCGGGACGAAGCAATCTCTGACTTAATTAGCAGCCGCGACCGCATTAACCACGAGAAATACTGGTAAAATTTAAACATTTATTTTTTAAATGTATTTAATGTCTGTCATAGTGATCTAATCATTATCTCATGATCTGCGCATGCAAGCTAAATTTATTGACTTTATTTCAACTGTAAAGTGCACAACCATAAGACACAGCATAATTATTCACTATTGCTTCATACTTTCAGGAATCAGCAGTGCAGTGTGTCACGATTCACACGGTCGAGAGATTCGAACGCGGAAACAAACCCATTTCTGACTCCATTAGCAAGGACCAAATCCATTCGGTCACAGTAATCGCGGATAAATATTGTTGAAATTTAAACATTTATCTTTTATAAGTTTTCAACATTTTTCAGAGTGATCTTATCATTATATGATGAACGTTGCATTTACCGACTATATTTCAACTGTAAATGCTCACCGACAAGAAACGAGTTTCTTAAAAGGGCTTACATAATATATAAATATATATATATATATATATATATATATATATACTAGCAAAAGTACCTATATATATATATAGTATATATGTGTGTGTGTGTGCGTGAGAGAGAGAGATTGCTAGAAGCGGGTTATCTTATATGTTATATAATTATACAATATATATATGTGTGTATGTGTGTGTTTGAATGTATGTTTTTTTTTTCACGGTCGTCACCACTTATCAAGGCCCGGAAGCCACTCAGGGATAAGGGTAATTGCAAGTACAGTACGTTAGTTTGGAGATTTAATGAAGTGTTTACTTAATATATATATATATTATTTTATTATGACTTTTGATCTCACTCTTTCGTCTTAAATGCCTCCTTTTTTTATTTCTTTTATGCAAACTCTGAATTAAAAAAAATGTGATTTTCCCGTTTACTAATATCTTAAATTCTTCACTGATTTTTCGTTCGATGAATTAGTGCATATGCATAAATACTGACCTCTAACAGAGTGCAAGAATAAAAAATTGGCACTATACTCAGGTATATATATATATATATATATATATATATATATATATATATATATATATATATATATATATATATATATATATGTCTGTTTTATTTTTTTTATTGCCGTTTTATCTGTTTGGTTGCATATGTTTCGGACGTTAGAAGAAGCTTTTTATAAAACACTTCTTCCAAATACTAACAACCATTTCTGTAAGGTCTGACGAGGCTGTTCGATCGTAAGCATGGTCCAACATCCGAAACATATGTAACAAAACAGATAAAACGGTAATAAAAAAAATAAAACACATATTTGCTCTACAATAGTATTACACACTCTCTTCAGGTTTTTACTAATTACCAATTTTACTAAATATATATATATATATATATATATATATATATATACATATATTCAGGTATATATATACATATATATATATATATTGGAATGTATACTTTTATTGATTAATTGATTATATAATTAGGTAATTAGTTAGTTTTAATTGGTTAATTTATTGATTGTTTAACTCATGAAATTGAGATTTTATTGGTTATTCTGTTGAAAATGAATTCTCGTTTACATAAGATCTTATATATATATCAATATATATATATAAATGTATATATATGTATATATATGTATATATATGTATGTATATATATTTGTACATATGTATATATATAAATATATAAGAGATAATTTTTCTAGTATATATATATATATATTGATAAATGTTCTCACCTTACGAAAACATGAAACACTATTATCTGTATATATTAATATATATTTTGATATTAATGAACATAAGGCCCTTTAAGTCATTAAAATTGAACCCTGTTTCGAGAATTAAGAAAATACAATAAACTAGATTTATGCAACATTATGATATTCGGTCGTAGAATACATAGTGTTTGCTTACTGTTTTATGTCGGCATTTGAAATTTATGGGTATTTAATTTCCTTTAATCTTTGGGTAAATTTCCGGTAACCGATAGGTAACGCTCTATACTTATTCTCATCAGTGCGGCTCAACAAATAATGTCTTATTAGAAAAACATAGCTCAGTGGTAGATCATTCGACTACAGCTGAAATGATTCCGTATTTAACCCCTGGTGTACCTCACCATTTTATTTTAATTTTTTCTTAATGAATTCTATCTATCTATCTATCTATCTATCTATCCATCTATAAATCTATATAAGTGAAATTGTCTGTCTTTGTGTGTCTGCGGGGGTGTACATTTCTCTACCAAACTACTCTGCCAATTTTCAGTCTACAGACTCAAGATATTACATAAGGGATAATTAGATGAAGGAAAATCTTTTTAATTGATTTTCGGCCAGAAACATGGATATAGATCAAAGTTTTTAATTTAATTTGAGCCGAAAATAATAAATATTAAGTGGGTCAAAATTAGGATCAAAGTTAAAAAAATTATTTTTGCGGTCTCTACCTAATTCTTAGTCGAGTTTTTCTTCAAACATTTGAAATTTTACATAAAGTATATTCAGACATAGGGAAAGCTTTTTAGTCAGTTTTTAGCCGGAAATTTGGCTGTAAAGAGGTCAAAGTTGAACGCAGTTGACTTTTGCAGACTCTATCAAACTCCTCCGCGAATTTTGGGTCTAAACACTTGAAATTTTAGATATAGGTTACCTGGACATGAGTCAAAAAATTTAATATATATTAAATTATTAATATATATATATATATAAATATATATATAATACATAATATATATATATATATATATATATATATATATATATATATATATATATATATATATACATATGCCCATAAAGTTATGAACAGTACATAGGACCCGAGCAAAGCCGGACTGAACTGCTAGTATATATAAAAAAAGGAACTTTACGTGTGTGAGTTCGTCTCATATGGCCTGGGGATCTTTTGGACCTTTTTTGTTTGAAATTTCATATCAAGGTACTTGATGTGTCTGAGATTGTTCTTACGCATGTTTGTATAGAAATTCTTCCAATAAGTATCAAAAATCGATAATCGAAAAATCCAATTAATGAAGGAAGTCCTGTTCTGACCAAAGTCAACATTTTTATACAACTTAAAACTCAAGTGCATTTGAAAAGTTTTATCACCGCACAAGCAGAAAGTTCACGGCCATAAAATCAACTGTAGATTCTTTGAGACTACAGGGGGTGTTTCAAATGTATGTCTTTTTAGAGCGAACGTTTCATTTTAATTCAAGAGAGCATGTAAAACTTGTTCCATAACATCAACAATTTGATAAGACATGAGTTCAAAATAAATATTTTAGTAAAGAGCACAATTAAACTATGGTACTTGACATTTATGTTTGAAACTTTACGGGAAGCCATTATTTGCAGATAATTTTTATTAAATTAACAGTATATTCTCTACAGTGCAATGTAGGCCACAATGTATTTTGGACTAAATCACTGCGGGGCCCCTTATTAGAGCAGGCAATCAATCGATTTTATTAAAAAATGGGCAATTTCATCGATTTACATGACAATATAAGTACGGCTCGGAGGGTGGAACATTTGTTTATTATCATTTAATCGTAGAAAACGTCGGATCACTCTGAAATATATATATATATATATATATATATATATATATATATATATATATATATATGTGTGTGTGTGTGTTTATGTGTGTGTGTAAATATGTTCAATTATATTTCACCTTTTATTTATACCAATCCTTTAATAAATAAAGCTCAATGTAATTACAGAGCATATAACAAATACATATTAAGTCTATATTCCAAATTTCAAGATGGTGCACATTTATGTTGATATGCAAAATTTTGGAGAGCACCTGTTTCGCAGCGCAAAATCATTGATTTAATTATTATATCAATCAATGAATGTATTTTGCCCTTTAACTCATCAAGCGAAAAAGCGCTTATTAATTTAAAAGAAAATGCATATGAGCATGATTACATCCGAAAAACGTGATAGAAGTTTTATTATCAATCATTGCGCCAACTTTGAATTTTCAAGTATGTATGTATATATATATATATATATATATATATATATATATATATATATATATATATATATATATATATATATATATATATAAGTAAATTCTTGGTACAGCAAAATGAAAGGAGAAATTTCAGAGGAAACATAATTTAATTTAAATACCAAAATACAAAAAAAAAAACGGGCAGGTGAAATTATTAAAATTTCCTTAAGGCCTTATCGTCTGACCCTCTAAGAGGAAACGTCAGAATGATAAATTAAAAACTAAGAAACGAATGAGGAAAGAAGGGAATTTGGTTTCAGTTGGAAGACCAGTGAGAGAAAAAAAATTTCACTGTTCAGGTGGTTTTAAATCAATAAATATTTCCAACTGATGTTTCAAAATCTTTTGTCTACACATACATGATTCAAATACGATAACCATTAGGCCAGTTTGGTACGTTTTTAAAAATGTTTTCAAACCTACTAGTTCTTAATATTAGGAATCCGTCAAGTGAACCATTCACGCATGCACATTCGTGAAACATTTGACGAACAAATAAAAATTCGATGACCGCCAATTACCAATTTTTCAATGTTGACTCCTTAGTAGCCCTTTTTTCCGGATGAAAACTGATCAAAACGTTTTCCACATGTCTGAATGCTCTATATGCGATATTTAAAGCCTTTAGATCAAACATTCGTTGAGCTTAAAGATTGAGAAGTGTCCTCACGTACACACATTCTCACTTTTATAGATATACACATAAATACACGCACACACACATACAGCCACACTGATGAGTTGTGATAATACGAAACATGTATGTGGATGACTACAAATATATATATATATATATACATATATATACATGTATATATATATATATGTGTGTGTGTGTGTGTGTGTGTGTGTGTGTGTGTATGTGTGTGTGTGTAAAGTTAATTGACATCCCAAAACGCACACGTCTTAATGTATCCACATATCCAATACATTGGTCAAGGGTTATCAGTTGCCTGGGGCGACTTCAACATATTTCATTGAAGCTACAGTTGATGTCTCCGAATCTAAGTAATTGCACACGTTATGTTCTTTGAACATTTAGAAGGTCATGAAACGGAAGATAAACTAGGAAAATTCAAAGGAACGCAGGAAATAGAAAGTGTGAGAGAGAAAAGAGAGAGAGAGAGAGAGAGAGAAATGGAAAGAAGTAAAAGAGAATTGATTGGGGAATTTTAAAGAATGAATGAAGAGGGAGAATAAAAAAATAGGTGTATATATAAAACTAGCAGGACTATCCAGCGTTGCCCGAAGAAAAAATTGTAAAAATAAAATTCATTAAAATTTTCAACTCTATTTTATTTTACTCCACTAACTCCTTTTTTTTTTTTTGTTATCTCGGTCACTGAGTGCATTTGCGCAGGAGACTGAATAGTTTGGACGGCAATTAATAGCTGACATCACAAGAACTCAATCATGCAAAATTTAACAAACAATGATTATAATTCAAGAGAAAATAATTACAAGTCTTTCTAGTCTTCCTTTTACCCTACAGAAAAAACTTTATGCAATCATTTTTTTTTGTCATTTCTATAGTTTGTATTCAGAAAAGTTTCAAATTTATTACACAATAAACGTTTCTCTCTAGTAACACAAGGGAGACAATCATCTAAATTTAAGTCTGTTGCTTTGTATATTCCTTTCTTCGGACAAATACATACACATTTATAGATTCTTTGGATGATTGTGCATAAGGGAATACATTTAAAAAACAATATCAGCTACTTCGCTTTCATCATCTACAAGAAAATCGCGGGCACGATCCGATCGCACTATATATATATATATATATATATATATATATATATATATATATATATATATATATATATATATACATATACATGTATATATATACATATACATATATATATATATAATATATATATATAATATATATATATATAAATTACAATTGAATTTACCAAAATGATCCAAGATGGTAAAAATAAAGTATATTATAAATATTAAAGAATTAATATTTATAAAATTATCTCAGCCAGATATAAAAGCTCGATAAAACCAAATAGGAAATAGAGCTTATAATATGAGCAAACAGTTAATAAAATATGTTAAAATACACTTTGAAATGAGTTAAAAACATATTTAATCTGAAAAGGAAACACTAGATAAATGGATAGTCCTTAATCTAACGAAATATATGCCAATTTAAAGCCAGAGTCTAAACGTTAAATAATATATATCCGAATCATTCCAATCAGGAATATACAAACTATGTGGGTGTTTGTCATGCGGGTTTTTATTTTTAGCCGGACATACAAACATACACACCGACAATTGTCATTGACATCATTGATATAAACAGATTGGACCGATATAAGTCCAGTTCAAACAAACATAACTACATAGAAGCTAGAAATAACGTTAAAAAAGAAATAGCGACAGCCAAGAGAGAATTTACTGAAACCACTAAAAAACGCATCGAAGCACAAAAATTGGGAAATCGTTCCTTCTGGAAAATCTACAACAGTGTAGTAAATAATGGGCAATCAACAATTCCCCCACTAACCAACAATCACAAGGTTGTTTGCTCAGCAACCGACAAAGCTAATATGCTTGCCAGCCGGTTTGCCTCGAACTCCACACTGGACCCTTCCAACCACACCCTGCCTGACTTTCCTTTGCGGACAGACGCTACGCTAGACGATCTAAAAATCACCCCTGCTCATGTACATGCTGTCATAAAAAATCTTGACACTTCAAAAGCATGTGGACCTGATCTTGTCCCAGCTGTGCTATTTAAAAAAGTGCTCAGCCGAAGTAGCTCTAGTTCTGTCCAAACTCTACAACAAATGCCTTAATGAATCCTGCTTTCCGGGCTGTTGGAAAAGTGCTTCTGTGCTACCAATATTCAAGAATTCTGGCGAAAGAACTGACCCATCAAATTATCGCCCCATTAGCCTCCTCCCACTTTTCGCCAAAATATTTGAGACCATAATTAACCATGCTCTAGTCCGACACCTTACGGATGCTAAACTTCTGACTGACAAACAATATGGATTTAGACAACCCCGTCCCACAGCTGACATCCTCACTGTAATCTCTGAACGTATATACCATTCACTGGACAAAACGGGAGAGGGCAGAGCGGTAGCTCTAGATATATCTAAGGCTTTTGACAGGGTATGGCACAAGAGTCTCCTCAGGAAAATTAAATCATACAGTATCACTGGTAGAATACTTAACATAATTAAATCCTTCTTAGATAAGAGAAAAATCCAGGTTGTCCTTGACGGTCGAACATCTAAACAGTGTGATATAAATGCGGGAGTGCCTCAGGGGTCTATTCTTGGACCTCTACTGTTCCTGATATTTATTAATGACCTCCCCGACAAAACTGCCTCTGAGATGGGTATATATGCTGATGACACTCTATAACAGGCATGACAGGAAAACAGATGTACACATATCTAGGGAAATGGCAGAAACACTAGAGGATGACCTCCAATCTGTAGTGGAATGGGGACATAAATGGATGGTCACATTCAATGCTGCCAAGACTAAACTGATTTCCTTCAATAACTACAAGAAACCTTCTCTGCCACCAATAGAAATGGCCAGTGACTCCCTGTCTGAGAGTACATCTTTCAAACTGCCTAACGTTCACAGGAAACATGAGCTGGGACAATTATATTGAAAACATTGCCAGGGCCGCTGCAAAAAAGGTAGGCTCTCTCTACCGTGCTAGAAAACTACTGACACCTGAAAGTATCCTGTTTCTCTATAAGGCCACCATTCGCCCATGTATGGAGTATTGTGATCACATCTGGGCTGGTGCGTCTACTACTAGTTTCTCGCTCTTAGACAAGGTTAAAAAAAGAGTCGCCAACCTGATAGGCCCTAAACTGGAATCTAAGCTTCAGCCTATGTCCCATCGACGAAACGTTGCGTCCCTCTGCTTGTTCTACAAGTATTGTAATGGTGAATGCTCTGACGAACTGCAGACACTTGTGCCCCCACGACGCAGACACCCTCGACAAACCTGACAGGCAGCTAAATCCCACCCCACACAGTAGAGATCCCTAGATGTAAAAGGTCTTTCTACTCCAGTAGTTTCTTCCCCAGAACCGCTAGACTCTGCAATTCCATTCCAGGATCCTGCTTCCCTAACTGTGCTGACATGCAGAAGTTCAAGTGCAACGTGAACCGACATCTTGCTGCCGAAATCCCTACATAGTGCCCCAGTAGTTGCTGACCCTGATAGTAGCCCTCTACACCAAAGTGGCAATGTGCCTTGTTTGGGGTGAAAATGTAATAAAAAAAGATAAAGGGAAATAGAAGAAAGAATAATAACCTTAGTGACATGCAATATGGTTTCTTTCTGGATCTACGGCAGGTGTGCTTACAATCATATCTCATAGGATTAGCTAATCTCTCGACGGAGGCTTCCTTTCTTGGACAATAGACAAAGGCCTTTGATAGGATATGGCATAAAGGTGTACGTCACAAGATCTCCAGCTATGGTATAGCTGAGAATGTCTTCTCAGTTATTAAATCATTTCCTTCTGATAGATTTATAAGAGTAGTGGTTGATGGGTAGAAATCAGAAGCTCATAGTATTAATGCTGGAATCTCTCAGAAATCTTTCCTGGGTCCAACTTTTTCCTGATCTACATTAATGATCTTCCAAATCACATCCTTAGATCATCCGCAGACATTTTTGCTGACAACACTACCATCTATGGCAGGACATCAAATGCCGTAAACCACCAAGTTCTCTTTGGTTCTCTCTCCTCTGATCTTGAACATGTTACAATGGGGAAAGAGGTGGCTGGTTAATTTTAATGCATCTAAACCAAGCTTCTATCTTTATATCATCAACGCTCTGGTCCCTCTCTGGCATCAATTGAAATGAATGGCTCTCGTTTTGGTGAGACTCCATGTTTTTACAAGCTCCTGGGCTTGACCTTTACTCGTCTGAAATGGAACACGTACATCAACTCCGTTTCCTAGATCGCTGGAAAAATGGTGGAATCCTTCTAGTGATCCAGTAGATTCCTCACTGCTGATGCAATTCTTTACATATATGAGCCAGTTACGTCCGAGGATGGAAGATTGTTGCCACATCTGGGCAGGAGCTGCTATAAAGAGCTTATCCTTCGTAGCCTTGTAGAGGATTTTTTCTTCCTTTCCCTGCAACCTCTTTCTCAAAGAAGAGACATTGCGATCCTGTCTCTACTTTATCGTTATTTTTTATGGCAAGTGCTTGTCTAAGCTTCAATCTATGGTCCCTCTCCCCTCGCGGGACTTTCATGAGAAACACTCATCTAACTGAAAACACTATCAATAATTTTCCCCACTCTTTATCTGTGCCTAAACCTAAAGATAGATTCCACAAACAAAACTTATTTCTTAGAACTGCACACCTGTTGAACTGTCTTGCCTCTCTTTTAGCTGAATACAATATAGTCGTCTTCAAGCCCAATGTAAACAAGTTCTTAATCAGGTGTTCCCCTTAAAAAATCCATTTTCCCAAATTTCCACTACTAACGATTACTATGATATTTTCCCATGCCAGAATCACTTTCCTCACACTATAGCAACCCCCTTGACTATATATCCTGGAGTCTGATCGAGATCAAGACCAACAAGTTTGCCCACAAAGTTGTCGACTCGCTGAAAGTAACCATCGTGGAAGCGTTCACCGCTATACTGTCATCAAAGAGTGTGACTTATTTCGCGCTCATCTTCAGATGTTTGTCTTCGGTGGTGACTGTTATAATGAAAAATAATGTAATATGTCACTAACTGCTATTAAATGAATAGTCCTAAGTAATTTGAAAAGTGCTCGTAGCGTAGTGGATTATATTATTTCATAAATTCAGTTGTAAAGTTACGTTTTTTCTGGAGGTTCGAGATTCACTCCTCAGTGCAGGCGAAACTCAATATACAAATATAAATTTCTTAAGACATCTACCCAGTCATGATTGAGGAAACGATATGTTATCCCGGAGAAAAAAAAGAGGGGGAGGGAAACAAAACTGTTTAAACGTTGTATTAAGGAAAATTGCTTCCCATCACCCTGGAAAATCTCAGCAGTATGCCCTGTATTTAAGAATTCAGGTGATCGCTCATCCCCCTCTCAGTACAGGCCAATAAGTCTCCTGTGCGTCATGAGTAAGTTGCTGGAATCTGTGTTAAATACAGAAGTAATCAACCATCTCAGCAAAAATAACCTTCTTAGTGATACACAATATGGTTTCCGTTCTGCTAGATCTACAGCAGATCTGCTTAGAGTTATATCTCATAGGATTAGCGAATCGACGGAGGCAATCTTTCTAGGGCAATTGCTCTTGACATATCTAAGGCCTTTGATAGAGTATGGCATAAAGGTTTACTTCACAAGATCTCTAGCTATGGTATAGCTGGAAATGTCTTCTCAATTATTAAATCATTTCTTCTGATAGGTTCATAAGTGTAGTAGTTGATGGGCAGAAATCAGAAGCTCACAGTATTAATGTTGGAGCCCCTCAGGGTTCCATCCTGTGCTCAACACTTTTCCTGATCTACATTAATTATCTTCCAAATCACATCCTTACATTATTTGTAGACATTTATGCTGACGACACTACCATCTATATAACACATCTAAGTCAGTAAACGACCAAGTTCTCTCCGATTCTCTCTCCTCTGATGCACGTGGTACAATGGGGAAAGGAGTGGATGGTTACTTTTAACGCATCTAAACCAAGCTTCTTTCTTTACATCATCAACGTTCCAATCCACATCTGGTATCAATTGAAATGAATGGCTCTCGTCTTGAGGATGTCTCAAGTTTTGACAACTTTCTGGGCTTGACCTTTACTCCTGATCTTTAATGGAACTCGTACATCAGATCTGTTGCCAAGGCCGCTGGGATCCTTTTATCGATCCAGTAGATATGTCACCGCTGATGAAATTCTCTATCTATATAAGAGGCAGGTACGTTCAAGGATGGAATACTGTTGCCACATCTTGACAGGAGCTGCTAGAAAGTTCAAACTAGACTTCGTAGCCTCGTAGATGTTATTTTCTCATCCCTTCAACCTCTATCTCACAGAAGAGATGTTGCGAGTTTATCTCTGCTGTATCGTTATTTTCATGGAAAGTGTTCGACTGAGCTTTAGCCTATGGTCCCTCCCTCTAGCCAAACTTTCACAAGAAACACTCGTCTAGCCGAAAACGCTATCAATAGTTCCCCCCACTCTTTATCTGTGCCTAAACCTAAACGTAGCTTCCATGAACAAAGCCTCTTCCTTAGAACTGCACGCCTGTGGAACGGTCTTCTGTTTTCCTGCTTTCCAGATGACTACAATATGGTTGTTTTCAAGTCTAACCTAAACAAGTTCTTTATTAGACGTTCCACTTGTTAACAAATCTACCGAATTTCCATTTACTAACGATTACTATATTGTCCAATTTCTACTGTACACTCTTTAACCCTTATCCTCGAGTAGCCTCTTAGCCTTGATAAGTGATGATGCCTTTGTAAAAAAAAAAGATGAAGGATCTGTTCAAAATTCCGTGCAGATTCCCGAGTCGACAGAAAGATTGCCGAGTTCGATAGAAAGACCCCAGAGTTATTTCTGAAACAAGCGATGTATTATTGTACCTGTGAAACTTAAACACAGAAGAAATATCGAATAAAGAAAAGTATTCAACGACAACCCGCCGGTAAATAAACCGAAGTTCTTGAGAATGAGTGGTCACTTCCGCTGCTGTCATCATCAAACAGCTGCCTTCGATGCTTTAGAAAGTAGATCATATCCGTTCTTAAACCGCATAGAATGTTTGTGAAAAACTCGCGCGTATAATGAATTCAAAGTCACAAAGTCTAATCATTAATCAGTTTGCTTCTATATGAAGCTGGCTTTTGTGACTTGGATAAGATGAAACGAACAGAGAAGACTAGTGCGTTTTATCAATGCACATTTATAACTTATATGTGAATTCATTAACTACTCAGTTGAAACTTATATCAGAAATTTTGAGGATACGTTCTTGACAATCAGTCCGAAAGTGACGTTTTTACTATTCAGCTTAAGTGTGCGCCTGCTAATCCTCAGTAGGTTCATCCGCCTAGGCTTTACCTTCTATTTGAGAAGAGATTAGTTTATCGTTTGAGATGCTTTTAGAAAAAATGTCGACGGGGCAACTCAGGCATTTTTTGGCGCTAAAACCAGTGAACTTGCTTTTCAACAACACCTGATCGTGTGTCTCCCCGAGATGGAAATAAAATACAAACAGAAATACAGGCGTCGTATTTTATTCACATTAGATAACCAGGAATGATAAGATGTGTTTACTGAACACAAGTTTGTATTATTTCATGTTCACTTTACGAAGGTTACAATGTTGATATAATATTACAATAAAGTCTAGAATACTTAGTGTAATTTTAATTGTAAAAATGGATATTTAAATAATATAAAGCATATCAAAGTTAAACTTCACTCAAAAATAAGTATTATTAAGGCGTGATGTTGATAGCCTCAGTCTTTTTTCTATTTTTATTATAGCATGTGTTGTTCCGAATTTCCTGATGCATTTCTAGCTCTTTTGTTCCAGCTCGTTTCACTCGTTGATGCAGTGGTATCCATCGATTCGTTGTGTTGATAGCTTATTGTAGTACAGCTTCCTATTCTATTTACAAGAACCACAGGCTTGTGGAACGCTTGCTGACTGTTTTCCCCTACCTTTAACCTTATCTTTTTTTAAGATAAAAGTCAACAAGCATAACATGTCTTTGCGATAACCACTTTCTGTTATTGTTAGCCTCTTTACATTCAGTGGTTTTATGCCTTGTCTGGAGCGATTGCCATACAAACGTATGATGAATTATCAGTTGAATGATTATTATATATAATCTTTGAATATAATGAATCTAACGGGAACCGGTGTGAAAACGTTATTATGCTCTTAAGCACAGTCCTAAATGGATGAATATTTGGGAGAATAAGGTGTGGTATGTGCTTTCCGCTTATCTCGGCGTTGTTTTCAGCGAGATTCAGGAGAGGTGTGGTTGGAGATTACGTGCAGCTAGCCTTACAAAGGGTAATGACTGTCTCTTGAAACTGAACGATATCGATCGATGATGAATGGAATGAAATCAAATTGATTTTTATTATTTTATAGTATCGTTGAATGCGATCATGTTTTGGTCTTAATGAAAATAATGTGTTTCATAGACGGGAAACTCTTGTAAAGAAACATTAGTCATGATTTTAAGCAAACGCAAAACGGAAAGTATGATTTGTAAAGTGATATTAAGGCAACATTAATTTAGCTGTAAATGTCTTACATAGAGACACGCGTGGTTTGAGCTCTGTCGAAAAGAATTTACGAAATCTATATATCTATAACAGTGAGAACGTGTGTATGAGGACACTTCTCAACTCAACGGATTTTTTATCTACAGAATTGAAATTTTATGCATAGGGTATTCAGACATGTGGAAAACTTTTAATCGGTTTTAATGAAGAAAAAAGGACTGCTAAGGGGGTCAAAATTGAAAAAAATGGTACGTGGGGGCGTCATCGGATTGTTATCAGTTTTTCAACTTTTTAACGAATGCACATGCGTGAATCGTTCACATGACATATTCCTTATGTTAAGAATAAGTAGATTCGAAAACACTTTTAAAAGAACGTGTCAAGCTGGCCTAATAGTTATCGTATTTGACTAACTTTTTTTTATGTTTTGGTTTCAATCTAGGCTCAATTGTTTTATTTTATTTGCAAAAAATGAACTGTTTAGAAAAAAAACCCATAATACTCGCATGCACATGTTTCGGTTTCTTTACGTTTAATACCTACGATATTTCTGTTTATAATAAATAAGTTTTGCATTAATTAAAATATAATATTTATGCATATTTTATGACTGGAAACGCCGGGCGGTCTGCTAATCAACGATAGAGCAGAGAAAGACTAACACCCTCTCGTTTGTGTGATAGTGTCTGTAGCAACAAATGGGCGCCACAGGCCGCCACAGGCCGCCACTAGGCAAGTTAAACACGGTTAATACAATCGTTTTTATATATATCTTATTACCGCCCATTTTTTTAAAAGTATAAATGACGTTTTCTTTCTTTTCTTTCTAAAATATTACTTTTAAGATTTGGACATTTAAAACAGTATAATGTTAAATGTTGAATGTTTAAACTTAAATGTGAGATATTAAATGTTTAATGTTTAATGCTGGATGTTTAATCTGAAATGTTTGATGTTAGATGATAGATATTGAATGTAAGATGTTATATATTACGTGTTGAATGTTGAATGTTTAAACTTAAATGTTTGATGTTAGATTATAGATATTGGATGTTTGATGTTAAATATTAAATATTGAATGTTGAATGTTTAATGTTAAATATTGGGATTTTCGTTCTCTAACCATCAATTTTGGTTGTTTCTCACTATTCGAAGTAATTGTAAGTGGCATGAGATAGATAGAACATACTTTTATAGACAAAGACACACATTCCCGAATAATTTTGTGTGTGTGCTGTCAGGATAATAAAATTCGATGCATTTATCTAAAATTATTTGATATAATGCCACTTAACGAAACTCCGACTTAATAATTTCTGAATAAACTTTTAAACGGTTTTTTCCTTTTTTTTTTAGCTGTTTTCTGTTGTATAATCTCAGTTTTCTATTTTGATTCTGATTTTTTAAATCATTTTTTAAAGTTCTTTGAAATTGTTCCTATTGCTTTACTTAGATTATATCACTTGGTCTGTATATAAGCAAGCCGTTTGATGAACAGAAGAGTTCGTTGTTTGAGAAAAGTGAGCAGTACATAGTGCTACATTGATGCATACCGTGTTATTGGAAGCTGAAAGAACAGAGCGATGTAAAAAAGTTGCTGGGAATTGCGTCGTAAGTGAAAAGAGATTTCTGACAATTTCTATTATTTCCACAACATTAACAAATAAGATACACGAGTGTACACCTTTATTTCGAAATGACGGGAAAATATCCTTCGCTAACAATCATGTAACAAATCAGAAAGTAACAAACATCTAAAATGAAACAATTAAGAAAAACGCGTATAAAAAATCAAAAAAATCCACGTCTCATTATTGAAAGAGATTGAAGGCGAATTAGTATTTGACTTGCTATTTGTATTTTCTGTTTCTCTAAATACTTTACATAAATTCGTCAGGTAGTGTTTCGATCGTCACTACTGTGTGTCGGGATGGATAGATACTTTAGTAAATGCTCCGAATTTGTTCCTAAATACTTCATGCAATTATTTCCGTTCAGTTTAAACAAACACTTTTGATAAGATTTTTAGAAAAGTCTGTATCAGTGAATTAAAAACAGCAGTTAACATTTAAATTGTTCTCGTCATTTATACATCTTTATAATTTTTTAAACACTTTTTAGCCTTCTATGAGTAAATAGCTTAACAGATATTATGAAAACATTGACCAATGATTTTTTCTTTTCTTTTATAATAGAATCACACACACAAACACACTTATATATATATATATATATATATATATATATATATATATATATATATATATATATATATATATAAGAACTAAATCAAAGAGCGTAAATTATAGTTTAAAATAATTTATATTCAACAGGCAACCCAGAAAGAAACATTACAAATTCCTTAATATACGGGGTTTCAAAGAATGCGATTTTTAATGTTTTCAGCTTTCTGCTGGAATATCAAAATTATTCTCATTTTGGATTCTTAAACTTGATTTCTATGGATGTTAATATTGCCTCTTATGACCATCATGGTTCTAGAACTTCGCTACGAAACCGTTTTACATTTTTTTTTACATAGGGGTCACCACTTATCAAGGCCCGGAGATTACAAAAAAGAGTAAAATTTTTACATTTATGTTTCTTTTCTTTTCTGCATTTTATAGACACTTTCAACAAACTTTTTCGTATATATGATTAGTTTCATATTATGCAGTTAAAATTTATGACATATCAGTAAATCAACGCTTCCCTATAACAATTATTTTGCTAAAACCTTTTCTCTGATGGAAAGAACGTATTCTTTGAAACTTCGCGTATTAAGAAACTATGATATTGTTTCCCAAGTTTCCTGTCGAATAATACGTTTTTGTAAATTATCATTTACAGTCTTTAATTTTATTCTTTTATAATAAACTCGATTTCTTATTTTGGTTGTATTGAGCTTATTCGTCTGGTTAGGATCATTATGTAAATAGTAATGTTTACATTCTCTTAAATTTTACAGTAAAATTTGACTTATAAACTTAATAATTATTTTTATTGTTAAACATACACATGAATATATATATACACACATATATATATATATACATATGTATATACACAGTATTTTTATTGTGTTATTTTATTGTGTTGTTTTATCTAGACACTAATGTTTTATGCTTGCCCAATCTTTACTGTAGAAAATGATAATTACTTCCGGTCGAAAGATTCAAACCCAGTGTAACTTACCTTTAACACTGCCGTCTGATATTCATCCCTAGGCTACATTAATTAACGTAGGAAATGAGGGAGTTATATATATATATATATATATATATATATATATATATATATATATATATATATATATATATATATATATATATATACTAAACTACCTGTGACCCGTTGGGTCAGTATGTTATATAAGCTATGGAATTAATGTATGAGTGTGACACTTGTGACGCAAAGAAAATAGTTTTTGTGACATAACAGAAACATTTCTATGAAAGTATATTAAAAATGAAAAAAAGAATATAGATAGATTTCTTTTTTTTTTTATAATTGTTTATTTTTGAAAAAAAAAACTTACAGCCATTAAATTATAAGTGCACTATTCAAATTTGGTATATCGTTTAAATTAAACGCGAAAAAAAAAACAATTGGGACGCTGAAAGCGTACACAGTAAAACAATACGCTGTAAAATGCTCTTATGGTTGTCAAAGGTAAAAGCAAATTTATTTTCAAGAAAATTGCGTTAAAATAGCTTTAACGTAATACGGAAATGAATGATGTAAAAAATGCAGAAAGTATTAACAATTATTTAGATAATTTAAACGCGAAAAAAAAAACAATCGGGACGCTGAAAACGTACACAGTAAAACAATACGTTGTCAACGGGTCAAAGTTGATTTATTTCTAAGAAAATTCCGACAGTATACTTGTAATACAGTATAGTTGCAAAACATCCTCACCCTTTCCATATTAATTAATAATTTCTAAATAATAACGGTGATATTTCAGTGCGCAGGTCAAATTCTGCAAAAGTAGCGATTTGTGTTTATTTGTTTACGCTTTTATAGGTTTATTTTTATGTACAAATGCGCAACCGGAAGTCGTAAACCGGATGTTGGGTTACAACATTCGTTACAAGGTCATTTGAGTTTTATAATTATGTAGATAACATATATATATATATATATATATATATATATGAGATTTGTATGTATGTATGTATGTATATATATATATATATATATATATATATGTATATATATATAGTGTAAGAAAAAATATAAAAATAAAATAATTAACGCAGTTTAAATTCCCAGACTACAAAACCTAAATTTAACCTATTGCAGACTTAGCACTTGCATGAGCTGACTTCTAAAAAGTCTACAATTATAAAAGAGAATTTCAAGTATATAAGGTTAAAAAAAAAGAAAACAAATTAACTAGAATTGTTAAATAGAAAAAGGGATAACCAGCTTCTTACCATGTTGCTGTTTCAGAGATTTAAAAACAGGACAGCTGTAAAATACATGGCTATCCAGTAGAAAATATCACTTCCTCAATTACAAAATGTAGATAAAATACAGTTACTATTTATACTAATGTATAAGAAAATAATATATAATTATAATATATATAAGTAAATTTAATAATAATAATAATAATAATAATAATAATAATAATTCTGCGACATGTTAATTAGCATATAAATTTTATAATAATAATAATTCATAAGAGCTGAAGTAGATAAAAAAGGAAACCGAGCCCTGCAAATCTAAAAATCTAATACATAGTTTAAAGAAGATAAGAGTAAAAACAATATATATAAAAAAGAAAAATGTAGAATGCACTGTAAATTCCCGAAGAAAAAAAAGAAAAAAAACTGCAATTTCCCCTACTCACTATACGTGCTTAAATCTAAACGCAGATGTCACTAACTACTATCTAGTGGAATTCTGTATCGCGGGGCTGCTTTGCACCTGACTACAACATGGCTATTTTCAAGTAAAATGCAAATAATATTCTTGTTCAACCTCCATCTTAAATAATTAAATTCTATCCAATTCTTACCACTAACGGTTATTACGCTGTTGTCTTACCGACTACTTTTCAATATTTAACCTTTGTCCTCCAGTTGCCTTTAGGCATTGATAAACGGTGACTCTCAATTCCAATATATACACTTGTGCCCGATATTATTCATACCCCTCCTTGAAAATTGAGTTTATTAGGTGTAAGTTTGTAAGAATTTATTGTTTACGTCCATATTGATACATATTCTTAATAAACCTCTTCTGATCATTTTCGTCATTTTAAAATCTCGGGATACTTGTAATAAAAGAAATATACAGCTATTTATAAAATCTGCAATGTTCAAAAATAATCATACCCCCTTATTTTTTCAGTATTAATCGAGTTTCTGACTGTTTGTTTCCTGTTTGATTCTTATTTTGAATGCTTTTATACAACCTTTGATTAATTTCATTTCGTTTTTTGCATTTTTCAAAAATTAAAATGATATCAACTGAAAACCAATAAAAGAATAAAAATTATTAGAATGGGGAAGAAAAAAGAGCTTAGTAATGATCTTAGGACTAAGATTGTGAATTCACATAAGGATGGTTTAGGTTACAAGTCAAGTTCCAAGAAATTTGAGGTCCCTACATCAACAGTACAGAGCATCATCAAAAAATTCCAGAGCCACCACACAACAAACAACTTGATTGGTAGAGGAAGGAAAAGGAAACTGTCTGCTAGAGCCACCAGGGATATTGTAAGCAGTGTTAATGCAAATCCAACCACCACTACTAAGGACATTTTAGAAAATCTGGAGTCTTCTGGCATAAAAATATCAAGGCAAACATTGCAACGGACTCTGCATGAAAATGGTCTGAAAGGAAGAAGACCAAGGACTCAATTGCACACCGGAAAACACCTTGCAGCACGTCTAAAGTTTGCTAGGACCCATGTGAATTCTTCAGAGTCCGTTTTCTCAAGTATTTTGTGGACTGACGAAACAAAAATTGAATTGTTTGGCCATATGGATGCTTCTTACGTTTGGAGGAAGAAAGGAGAAGCTTACAACCCAAAGAACACCATACCCACGGTGAAACATGGTGGTGGTAGCCTAATGTTTTGGGGCTCCTTTTCGGCTAGTGGTCCAGGTAGTTTGGTCAAGATAGATGGAACCATGAAGAAGGAGCAATATTTGGAGATACTCCAGAAAAACATTAGACAGGATGCGGAGAAGCTCCATTTAGGACCAAACTGGATCCTTCAACAGGATAATGATCCAAAACATACTGCCAAAATAGTCAAGAAATGGTTTGAGGATAATCAAATTAATATTTTGGAATGGCCTAGCCAGAGTCCCGACCTGAACCCTATCAAAACCTCTGGCACATATTGAAAACTAAGGTTAAAAAGCGGAAACCTAGAAATTTGAGGGATTTGGAGAACTACTGCATTGAAGAATGGTAAAAAATCAGTGTTGATGCTTGTAAAAACCTTGTTGATAAATATCCAAAACGGTTACAGGCAGTTATTAAGAATAAAGGGCATGCTATTGACTATTAGTAAGAGAGGTATGAATAATTTTTAACTAGTGCCATTATTGTTTTTCTTTGTATACTGTTTCAAACTTGCATAATTTATTTATTTGTTGAGTTTAAATTAAATGCTTATGCTTGATTTATTGTTTGAAATCCCTTTAATATTGTCTACCTTCTGGTTTGAGCAATATTCTTATAGAAATCTCAAAGATCCGAGGGGTATGAATAATATCGGGCACAAGTGTATATATATATATATATATATATATATATATATATATATATATATATATTGATCATTATCATAGAGGAGAAGTGTGTTTTTTCGTGGCTACCGTAATAGGATGGCCTAGCGACGACTATAATTTAGTCTGGTGATGTCATGAACATCGGTCTGTTTACATTTGGTCACGTGTCTCATGACTAAACCGGAAGTTGGTTTAAAGTTTTGGAGGGTTAAATAAATTTAAACATGCCGTCGAGATGTATAGTTCCAAAATGCCGAGGTAACTACAAAAATGGACCAAAAGATACTGTGTTTTCATTTTCCCCCCCAAAAAGGAAATAATTTACCAGTGGATTAATGCAATAAAAGGAAAGGATTTTACTCCATCTAATTATAGCAGAGTAAGTGTTAAAATGTTTGAGATATTTAAAAAAAGAACACACACACACACAAAAAAACGCGCCTTTTTATTTTTATTTATTTATTTTTTAGAACGTATTTTAAAATAAAAATGAAAGTATTTTATATGTAATTTAAGTTATGTGCTGAAATAATAAATTATTATTAAGAAACTTATTTAAATGGGGAGTATGGTGAAAATATTATATACTTTCACCTAACAATTTAATAAAAGCGATATCGTAAAAACGGAAATTCTTCTTTAAATAATTCTAAATAAGAAAAATCATTTATCTTTTTAGTTCAACTATTTTACTGTGCAATATTTATAGGATTCTTCAGAATTGAAGTATATATATATATATATATATATATATATATATATATATATATATATATATATATATATATGTGTGTGTGTGTGTGTGTGTGTGTGTGTGTGTTTGTGGGTGCTAATGCAGAGTGATCTGTGCTATTTTTTAATTCGTAAATTTTTACGACGTGCCCCAGCGTATTATAACCCCCCCAACCTCCCCATGTTAAGAACGGCTTTCGGAATAAACACCCCCAACCTCTAAAGCCGTTCTTTACATCGGGAGGTTCAGGGGGTGTTTATTCTGAAAGCCGTTCTTAATATGGGGAGGTTGGGAGTGTTTATACTACGCTGGGCCAGGTTGTAAAAAACATCTTTATTTTGATATTTTTCTCCTTTTTTTTAAACTTTTGTTAATTCAAAGAAATTTCCCAATTTTTTATGTTATTTTCTGCTTATTAAATTGTTAGATGAGAATAAAGTAAGCTGTTCCTCTCCTTAAATTAAGAATAGGTTTCTAAATAACTTTATTATGCATTTCTGCAGTTTAACATTCGCAAACAAATTTAAAAAAAGCCACTTTCGGCACATGGAGGAGGTAAGGCTTTGTTAACTTTTACGTTGCGCGGACGGAACTCTCCAAAACTGAAAACAATTTGTTTATAGATGTTAAACTGCCCTAATGCCTGTTATTAGTTATGTAAACTGCATAAATACCGATTTATTTATTTACCAAATTATATTGTTATATTGAAGTTTCCAGCTGTAAGATGGTTACCATTAACTTAAAGCCTTATAACAATTTTGATTAATTCATAATTGAATGGCCAAACAAGTGCGTAAACTAGTAATAGTTAATGAAAGAAAAATAGGTAAATTTTTAGATTAGGCCCACCTCCACAATTTTCTTTTAAATGACTACTTTTATAGGTTTTCGACTCTCCTGAGTACGGAAATCGCATTGAAATTTTGCAGGAATAAGTAATTATTGAGATATAAAAAATTGTTTTTTGCATTGTATTATTTGGCGGACATCTTTCTTACGCGCGTACAACGCGCCATAAAGATGGCCGCCAAAGAATACAATGCATAAAACAACTTTTTATATCTCGATAACTACTTATTTCTGCAAAATTTCAATGCGATTTACATAAACTTTATGCCCTAGAATCTCAATCACTTGTGAAATATTGCTATAAGTTGACTTCAAAAGCTGTTTCTCCGACTACTTTTGAAAGGAAAAATGTTAATTTGGATTGCAAATTATTAACGAATATACTATTCAAGGTTTGCTAACCTTAGGAAAACAGGAATGCTTGCCAAATTATGCAGAAATCGCAGAATACATTCAAATATTTTATATTTGGTGGGCAATACTGAATGTGAAAACACCATATAAAGGTTGTCGACTTCGTAATAAATATGCTAATCCACTTACATTAAATAGTGATAATTATAGTTTCCTAAATGTGTTCTGTGACTGGTTAGAAACTTGGAATAGCATTCCTGGAAGAACTGGTAAGTTAACAAAGGAAACATATACTGCTTTGCACCATACTACTTAAGCAATTTTAGAATTGACTAAATATTGTATAAATGTACTGAACATGGTGTATATATAACCAGGAAAGGTTCAGACAGATAACCTTGAGGCAAGGTTTGGCCAGTATCGACAACTTAGTGGAGATCAGTATAATATATCGATACGTCAGGTCTATGAATGTGAAAAAAACTCAGAATGTTGTCAGTTTTAAAATTGAGCTTACCAATTAATAATCCAACTATTGAATTGAAAATTTTAAAAGAAACTAACTGGAATGAAATGACAAGGGAGAAAGAGTTACATGTTTATAAATTTAACATAGATGTAACAGAAGATGATGTTAATTAATGCAAGGAAGTACTTCCTGTCGTATTATACTTAGCAGGTTATTGCTGTAATGCAGTTTTCACAAAACTGAAATGCAATAGCTGCAAAAATTTAATATTTGGGAGAGAGGCTGTTGAAAAAATAGCTGAATTAAACAGCTACTTTCAGGGTATTAACAGAAGTTTTCTACTACACCCAAATGATATAACTAATAATTTTGTCTTATATAATTATATAGTTATAAACAAACTTACAAAATGCGATTCTTTTTTACATTCGATTCATCAGAGAAAATTAGCCATGCACATAACTTTAAATATTTTGGTTGATCAAAATCGATTATTGTATGTTGACTCTAGTGATGAAGGTCACACTATTCAGCAAATTGAAAAAATGCTGATATGGAGTTCATCGAATTCCCTTATAAACAATTTTTGTCGAAAAGAGAATGACAATATTATTTAAAAAAATATCAGAAAAAGAAAAATTCAAACTTTTAATTAAATTCTACAACATATTTTTGAAAAGTTTTAATATTCAATCTTTGAAATATTTCTGCCTTAGTAACTTTGTTTATACTAACATTTGTTTGAATTTAATTTTTAACTTATTGTTATTCAGTTAAACTAATTGTTTGTTATTAGTTGAACTAATTGTTCGTAATTCAGTTAAACTAATTTATTGTTCGTTTTTTAGTTAAACTAATTTATTGTTCGTTTTTCAATTAAACTAATTTATTGTTTGTATTTCAGTTAAACTAATTTATCGTTTGTTTTTCAGTTAAACTAATTTATTGTTCGTTTTTCAGTTAAACTAATTTATCGTTTGTTTTTCAGTTTTGATTTTTAAAACATTGTCTTTTTTATTTAAAAATATTTATTGTTCATTTTTATTTATTTCTATTGAATAAACTTTAGTTTCATACAAATCAAATCGT
>NC_136486.1:11582552-11710052 GCF_053919585.1 Euprymna scolopes
ACAGAAAGATTCCCGAATTCGACAGAAAGATTGCCAAGTTTGACAGAAAGATTCCCGAGTTCGACAGAAAGATTACTGAGTTTGACAGAAAGATTCTCAAGTTCGACAGGAACGTTCCTAAGTTCGAAAGAGAGATTCTTAAGTTCGACTGAATGATTCCCAAGTTCAACAGAAAGTTCGGCAGAAAGATATCTGAATTCAACAAGATACACACGAAGAAGGCCAGATGTTCCAGCGACCGAAACCTTGTGCAAATAATCCTCTGAGGTGAGAATAATATTCCGAATGACTCAAATAATACGAATTATCAAGTCTTATCTCAATAATTCAGAAACATTGAAAATTTAAAAAACAAAACAACAAAGAACTAAGCAAATAATCTGTATTATGCGGTTGTCTGGTTATAAGCAGGAACGCATAGAACTTCTCAATTATTTTCCGGAAATGCCGAGTATGCCTTCAAGGGTGAAATATTAAACTTATTACACGAAAATTATTTTAATAATACTTGTTACTTATTTTCTGCATTAATAATAAATACAAAATACACTTCGTGACCCAACTCTGAAAGTTGAACAGTATAAAAAGTAAAATATAAGAATAAAAAACGTTAAATTTTATTGAGTGCAAGAGTACATATGCCCGGGATAACGTTAAGTCACTCTGCCTGTATTTTATAAAAGCAAATAAATTTATGCTTACAGTTGTTCGTGTATTTCTATTTTTCAACAACGCCATCTATAGTGCACATCTTGTTAAATATAACGAAAAGATTACATGAATTATTCCCCTTTTTCCATTATGGAAAAAAGAAAAGAAATGTTTCACTAAATAGAGAATGAGAATTCTTGGAAAACAACAAACATATTTGATCCGATTTTTCGGACTGCCGAAGGGTATTCTTCTTCGTCTTCAACCCACGTAACTAGTGGTTCAAAAAGAAAAAAAAATGAATTTTAATAAGTAGACATTTTATTAGGGTAAACAATCGACTCTATAAAATGTTCTCACCCAAACACATACATACGCGTATCAATGCGTAGATTACAGTCGAAGCGACAACGTTTTATTCCCTTTCCCCATCATTTAATAAACAATAATAATAATAAAAATCTCCGGTACAAGTACGTATCCGTTTCGTTAAAATAATTATTTATTTCTATCCAAGATCTTTCTTAAAACCAGAAAGTTGCAATTGGAAAAATACATAGCTATAAAATAAACTAAAAGCGCGAAATCAAGCATCTAATATTTGCTAATATTTTTTCTCTTTTAAATACCTAAATTTTGATTAATTTGATCTATCTTGTATATTGGCCACTTTTAGTTAGCTGGGATTGCCTTATATAAAATATTACATCTAATAATATTTTGTAAGATCATTTGCATACCAGTAGATATATTGAATTTAATTATTCTGAAGACTACCATTGACCCGTTGTGTCAGTATATGTTATAGTTAACTATTGAATAGTGAGTATATTAATTATGCCAAAAATATGCACGCTTGCGCGTACAACAACTACTACCACTTTTAACATAAGGGATTACATTGTTTAATATCCAGAAAACTACTTATTTTGGGAAAAATTAAAGGCGATATTCGTTTTCAGCATACCCGAAAACCAAAACAAGGTGTCATTTTAAAGGAAAATGTTAAGGTGGAAAGCATGTAAACATTTACCGATTTTTTAAATTTGTAACGCCAACCAATTAAAATGTTTTTCTTGTTTTATTTGTTGATTGTATTTTATTTTATTTATTTATTAAGTTTAAGTATAAATTTCTCTTACCATAAGTGGTAATCTGTCGATTTGTGTTTCGTTTGTATTCCGTGAGATCAACACGTTTTACAAAGGAGGGAAAACGGATATCTTGGCTGTTATCATCTGCACATGTTTTTAATGTCTTATAGAAAACGTTTTATTTGATGTTTGCAATATGACGTGCATACTGTATTTCGTGAAGAAAAACGCTTTATCTTTGATCGTCTGCGTCGCGCCATCCAAGCGGAATCGGAATGATGCATCTTTATGTCTATTTCGAGACGGAACGTGAAAGAAAAGAATTGTGACTTTGCCTGAAGGGAAAGGATCATTACATTTCTTAGCATTATTGCTTCCGGATTGGTCATCTATTGTTTCGTGCAGTTGCTACAGGCCAACATTGTTTGCCACTGAGGTCAGCGTATGGCCGATATAGAAGCATGCAAACACGACTTTCTTTAACTATTATCAATACGTAGCCATCTTTATTGCTACATGTATAAAAAGACTGATCAAAAGAAAATTGCTTTCTTTGATCAATCTATTCCATGAAACACATGCTCTACACGATCAAACACTGATTCGTGACACTTGTTTGTAAAACGCCACATCAGCCACTTTTGTTCTGAAAAAATAGGCTTAGGCGTATGAATAAGATGGAGAAAGTAGTACATATTTCTTAATTTTTGTTTCATATGATGATTTGGATTATCCCAACTACTGTTCACATGTTCATTGTTATTCTCACAACGTTTCGGCCGATATAATACCAAACCAGGCTCGAACCCGTGACGTGAAGGCGGAAAATAAAGTGAAAGAAAATCTGACGTCTTACCACTACTACATGCGTGACCGGAAGTTCGGAACGTTAAAATTAGGCAAAGTCAATCCAACCGATACGATGACTTACAAAAATGGCTTTCAAAAAATTGACCCTCCTAGTAGAAAACTGTCCAGTTGAGGGTGAAGGAATTAATGTTTTTAGCCAATTTTTCGGTATTTGTCGTTTGAGACGTTGAGCTTTAAAATGATACCGATATCGTGAAAATGCGCCGCCTCTGTCAAAGCTTTAGGCATATATACATACATACATACATTTAAACAGACAGGTGAAATTTATATTATAGATGGTCGAAAGAATGTGTTATTTAATCAAACATGAAGAAAATTAGAGGTTACATTGGCCGAAACTTTGTGAGAATAAAATCCAAACTGTGAACAGATGTCCGAACAAACTAATAAATAATATTAGATGAGCCATGTGTAAGTTAATGATAGTGGAGTTGTACTGTTGTAATCGATATCTCTAGTATTATATAAATGGAACTTTTTGTATGTGAGTGAATTCTCTAGAGACTTGAAAAGGCTGGGCCAAATATTTTAATTTCGCCCGAAATAACTTGATCTGTCTGGGAGTGTTCTTATGTAGCATTTGTATCGGAATATGTCTGATAAGTATCAAAAATCGATAATCGAGAAAATTCGATTAAAAAAGGGAGTCCGTTTTTGCCCAAAGTTAACATTTTATACAACCTAATATCACAAGTGCATTTGAGAAGTTTTATCATTGTACAAGCAGAAAGGTTCAACCTATGAATACAACTGCAGATTCGTTTAGAAAACGAGGGCGCGATCGAAATTATTGTTTCTCTTTAGAGTAAAATTGAACATGATTATGTAAAAATAATTTCATAAAAGCAACAGGTGGTTCTTTGATATGACAAAGGCACGGTCAAAGTGAATGTTTCTGTTTTAGAGCACAATTACACCATAATACTTGCCTTTTGCATTTTAAACTTTAAATGAAGCTATTATTTACGAATAATTTTATAAAATCAACAATAGATCCTCTACAGTGCAATGAAGACTACAATGTATACTTAGTGACTGCGGGGGGGCGCATGTGAAGCTTCCTCCTGGTGCACTTAAGGGGGGTACTTACTAGAGCAGACATGCATTCGCGTTGATTAAAAAAATGGGCGATTCTACCGATTTCAATGACAATAAAATACGGAAGGATGGAACATTTGTTGATCTCCATTTAATCCCGGACAACGTCGGATGTCCCTACTTATTAATTTATAAATTTGGATTTTAGATGAGTAAATATGCGTGTTTGTTATACTGTTTTTGTTTGGTGGCTGTGGAGTTGCCTGTTTGAATTGGTTTATGAGTTGTATTTGAAATGTAGTATGTGTCTATATAATGGTATATTTATGTACACGAGTGAGGTTTGTTTGTTATAATTAACATTATAAAGTCATACATGACAAGTTACAGCAAATCCAGGCGTATCATCTACTGAGCTTTTATAGAGATTTAGTAAGACACTAAGGTAGAAACTCCATCCGTTGGATTGAAGTTGCAACAGAGTATTATAAATAGAAAAAATAATGAATTGCAAAAGATATTCTAAAATAAATGACAAAATTTGACACAGAATAAAGAGGGTCTAGAAGATCACTCGATTCACAACTGCAGCATCATAGCTTACAATTTTAGAGAGTGTCTTCCAAATCAATAATTTCATGTTGACGATGAGACTGACGTCTTTAGGTTTACAAATCTACAGACAAAACAAATTGATAGCAATGAAAACTGTTATTAGATTCATTGTTTAGTTAAATAGACTTGAGCAAATGGCAAATGTCCGGATTACGTCTATTCGATGTAGTCTATTTTTTTACATGGTAGTCACCACTTATCAAGACCGGAAGCCACTCGGGGATAAGGGTTATTGCGCGTACAGTAATCAATGTGATAGTATCGTAGTAATCGTTAGTATTGGGGATTTGATAAAGTGTCTTACTTAAGGGGGCAGTTCATCAGGAATTTGTTTATGTTGGACTTGAAGACATCCAAGTTGTAGTCAGGTGGGAAACAGGCAAGCGGAATAGAGTTCCACAGGCATGCACTTCTAAGAAAGAAGCTTTGTTCATGGAATCTACGTTTTTATTTTGGCACAGATAAAGAGTGGGGAAAATTTTTGACAGTGGTTTCAGCTAGACGGGTGATTATTGTGAAAGATTAGCGAGGGGAGCCAGAGATTGGAGCTCAAACGAGCACTTGCCATAAAAGTAACGATAAAACAAAGACAGGCTCGCAACGTCTTTTCTGTGGGAGAGAGGTTGTAGGGAAGAGAAAGGGGCATCCCTCACTAAGCCATAAAGTCTATTTTGTACTCTGTCAAGGCAAGATAGGCTGTTTTTAGCCGCTCCTGCCCATATGTGGCAGCAGTACTACATCCTTGGACGTACTTCGCTTTTATATAGATAGAGAATTGCATCAGCAGTGAGATATCTTCTGAAGCGGTCGAAGGATCCTACCGTTTAGTCTATCGAGATGACCTCAAGTGTTAAGAAATATATTAAAATTCATACAACTCTCATTAAAGTAAATGCTGCCATCCAATTAAAAAAGGCTCAAAATGGTTAGGTGTGAGATTCAAAGCACGGCAACTCTTAATGCATATTTTCACGTGGTCAGATAAGCAGGCCATTTTGTATTATTATAAACCGAAATAAAATATTTATTGCAAACAGATACAATTTGTTAAACACAAGTTATTATTTTCAATTATATTAGGAAATTACGAGTTATATAATTGCATAAAAGACCCAAACAAGTCGTATACGATTTCTAATCCTTTTAAGTGATCCCATGAACGAGTAATGTATCCATTTTGCCATCAAAATTAGATTTGACTATTTTGTATCGTATTAAAATGTTTTTACAAAGAAATTATCAGTTAACAAGGCCCGAAGTCCACTCGAGGATAGGAGTTAATGAGTGTACTGTAGTCAATGAGACAATATCGTAGTAATCATTAATAGTGGAAATTTGGTAAATTGGATTACTTAAGGGGACGGCTCACCAAGAATTTGATTACGTGGAACCTGAAAACAACCATATTGTAGTCACCTAGAAAGCAGGCAAACAGAAGAGAATTCCACAGGTTTGCAGTTCTAAGAAGGAAGCTTTGTTCATGGAATCCACGTTTAGGTTTTGGCATGTATAAAGTGAGGGAAATAATTGATAATCGTTCAGATAGACGAATAGTTGTCGTGAAAGTTTGGCAAGAGGGAACTATGGATGTGAACTCAGACGGGGACTTGTCATGAAAATAACGATACAGCAGAGACATACTCGCAACGTCTCTTCTGTGGGAAAGACATTTCAGGGAAGGGAAACACATTTCCCACTAGGCTAAGAAGGCTATTTTGAATTCTGTTAAGGCAGGATAAGAGGCTTCTTTTGTTGATTATTTAATTCCAACACCGACTTTCGATTGTAACCGATATATTCATGACCGTTGTTTTAGTCACATAAAAAATATCTAGTTTCAAAACAATATTGTGCGCAGGTTGGAAAATGGTTTGCTGACGGTGATTTTCTATAAAAAAAAGCTAAATCTTTCGTTAATTGAACAGCAAAAGGTGTGGGGGATTTAATGCTGACTACATCAGCATCTTCATCAATTGAAATGTAAATTAACCATCATCCTAACATGCAGTCATTTTAATAGAAGCGGAATTATCTATCCACATTTCTGCTTTCATGAACAGTCTGAGAAAAGAGTCATGATAGTTGATGGTTACTATATCCAGGTGAAAATTCGTCTTCGCCAAACATCCACAATGTGTTTTAGTGTAATATCTTCTGTCTTGTTTAACGTGGTTTACTGCACTTTATCATTCTATGCCAATAAAATTGATTGATTCTACATGAGCTATCTGTATTGGATATTTTGGCCGAAAACAATTTGACGCCTGCACTATTTCCAACATTATCGCACCTGAACATAAATAGTTGAACAAGATTTGATGTTGAATTTTTATTTTTTTATGTTAATAATTATTACAGCACACAAGAGCCTTTGAAATGCGCGAGACCTGATTTTAATATTTGGAAAGAATTTTACACACAGCCACAAGAAATAATCATGTAATAAACGTCGCAAAAATCGATATAAATCCATTTCAAGTTTTGATTTGAAACGGCGTTCAATATAAATATTAAAGATATATTCATTTAATAGAAATAATTAATAGACAGGTAATTTATTTTAACACACTGTATATTAAAATCTTGCGCGGGGTTGCATCGCCTTAAAGTAGACTCTGGCCATTACACACACAATACACACATATATACGCACGTATACACACAATACGTACACGTATATACAAATACACAGACATGCACATATATATGCAAAATACACACATATACACATTACGCATAAAATACACATAATATGATACAATATACACACATATATACACAATAAATACATATATACATATATACACTAAATACGCACACTAGTAAGTCTAGATTATCTATATTGCTTTAAAGATCAGGTTTTCCAGAACGTTAGATACGTCCGGACAAAAATTATTTAATGGTTTTCATTTACCTGAAACTTACCAACCTGAACAACTTGTATCTCTTCATCGGTATTGGTCTTTCACACGTGAGACGGTAAGTTGCCAGCCAAGTAGAAATCACAAACGCTATCAATGAAGAATGCCATTTTCTTTCATGAATGTGAACCAGCGGTTCAATGACTGAAGTCAAGGCTAAGCTACCGCGGCCATTTGTGATCTGTGAACTCTTCCTCTTGACTTGGGAATTTCTACTTCTGAATTCTCCCCACCAATTTCAAAAGCACCCTGACTCTAATGAGAAACACTTAACAGCCTTTGTACAGGAATTGGGGGTACAGATGTTGCTATAACAAGATTGCGATAGAACATCGCCCCGACCTTCAGTGAATGTGGAGAAGACAATCATTCGACACAACACTGCCTTCTATGTGTCCAGACGGTGAAGTTCGAAACAATAATACAAAGTTATGCGTAAAAAAGTTGAAAACTGTTATCGGACCACGTTGCTTCAAGGTTATGTAAAGAAAAAAATAATAATCTCAGGTTAGAGCAGATTTCAACCCATCTCTTTAGAATTACACACATATTGCAAAGTACAGGGATATACACATTGTACACGCATAATACACACAATACACACATAAACATACATATAAATCCAAAAGTAAACACTTAAACAAGCTAGGAACACGAATGAGTGGGAAGTCAAGTTTTGCTACAAAACAAAGAATGTGGAGAAGACGACCATACAATGCAACGTCTCCTTATGTGTGCTCAACTGGTGAACTTGAAAAATCTTTCATAATACAACAAGAATAGAAAGGTCTGCGTAAAAAAAATTGTGAAACTCCTGTAGAATCATATTGCTTAAAACACACGGAGGCTAATTTCCAGTTAGGGCATATTTCACATAATCTCTTTAGAAATAAAGTTATAAATTATTTAATGTCTGTCCATTTTAGAACCTTTTAAGAATAAAAAAAATTAAAAGTCGCATTTTAGACACCTGACTTAGTTGACAAAACCGTAGAAAAGAACTTTGCAAAGCTGAGAACAAGAGATTAAAGCCAAATAATGAAGAACTCCAGCAGACTATCCTTCTCTATAGATGACGACAAAATGAAGACACTATTTAAGAAATACCTACATTACGCTACACAAAAACTAAAAAAAACTACTCAAAATAGAAAGCACCATTCATTTTTAGAAATCCACCATTGGCTCATGCATGAAGTATTGCTGCCACATCTGGGCTGGTGCAGCTACCACGAGTCTCTCCCTCTAAAACACGGGCCAAAACAGTCACAATCTTAATAGATACCCCACTGTTAGCCAAGATCACACCTCTTTTCCATCGTAGCAATGTTGCATCTCCGTACATATTTCAGAAACATTTTAATGAAATCTGTTCTTGTGTCCCCTGGGCGTACATACTCCCGGCAAAATCATATCCCTTCACTGTGGAGGTCCCAAGATCTCAGAACGCCCTCTACTCTCATAATTTCTTCCCCCAGACTACTAGGCTTTGGAATTCCCTCCCCGGTTCTTATTTCCCTGATTGTACTAACCTTCTGAAGTTTAAATATAATGTGAACAGTCAGTTCGCTGTTCAAATTCCCACATCCCTCTGTTAGTTAATTTTTTTAAAATTCAGATTAATCTAAAAGCCTATATAATATGTTCAGTTGTAATAATACATGTGTGGGATAATTTTCTATAGTTTTAGTTAAAATCCAAAAATGGTTATAATTTTATCATGAATGCTGACAAACGGTAATTTACGTTTTGAAAAGGAAATACTCAATAAAAAAATACTGTTAACATCGGGAAATACGCAAATATTTTTCTGATTACAATATCCCAAAAAGTTTTTGGAATTTTCAATTCCGGTTTTGATTCTGATACACACAAGGTTATAATTTTTCTGATTCCCGATTCTGATTGTTAGCCGTACAAACACTAGTCAAATGTTCTTGGAAATCTCTTATAGAAGAATAAAAAAAACGTTCGATCATAGTGAAATAAGTGACTCGTTATTTAGTTTTAAAATATTTCATAATGAACAAAAACTGTAAATCCAAACATTGTTCAGTACATATCTATTAATATCAGTGTTGGAATAAAAACAATCTATTTTTTAGATGATTAGGTGATAATTGGGACGATACATCGGAATCAAAATCAGGAATTGTAACGATGGGGACTTCCAGGGTATCTATCGGTTTCTGAATCAGAAAATTCTGATTTCAAAAATGATTCTTTTAATTTATTTGTCTTTGGTTGCTCATACAAATGATAGAATAATAAAAAAAAATAGTGATTTTAATCTACTAATAAAATTCAATTAAGACATCAGAAAAACAAAGTTCAAACAAATTATCTCTTCTCTTCTTCTATTCTATTATTCTTTCTTCTATTCTATCTATCTATATAAATAAAATGAACACGTGAGACGGTAAGTTGCCAGCCAAGTAGAAATCACAAACGCTATCAATGAAGAATGCCATGTTCTTTCATGAATGTGAACCAGCGGTTCAATGACTGAAGTCAAGGCTAAGCTACCGCGGCCATTTGTGATCTGTGAACTCTTCCTCTTGACTTGGGAATTTCTACTTCTGAATTCTCCCCTCCCATTTCAAAAGCACCCTGACTCTAATGAGAAACACTCAACAGCCTTTGTACAGGAATTGGGGGTACAGATGTTGCTATAACCAGATTGCGATAGAAAATCGCCCCGACCATCAGTGAATGTGGAGAAGACAATCATTCGATACAACACTGCCTTCTATGTGTCCAGACGGTGAAGTTCGAAACAATAATACAAAGTTATGCGTAAAAAAGTAGAAAACTGTTATCGGACCACGTTGCTTCAAGGTTATGTAAAGAAAAAAATAATAATCTCAGGTTAGAGCAGATTTCAACCCATCTCTTTAGAATTACACATATATGCAAAGTACAGGGATATACACATTGTACACGCATAATACACACAATACACACATAAACATACGTATAAATCCAAAAGTAAACACTTAAACAAGCTAGGAACACGAATGAGTGGGAAGTCAAGTTTTGCTACAAAACAAAGAATGTGGAGAAGACGACCATACAATGCAACGTCTCCTTATGTGTGCTCAACGGGTGAAGCTTGAAAAATCTTTCATAATACAACAAGAATAGAAAGGTCTGCGTAAAAAAAATTGTGAAACTCCTGTAGAATCATATTGCTTAAAACACACGGAGGCTAATTTCCAGTTAGGGCATATTTCACATAATCTCTTTAGAAATAAAGTTATAAATTATTTAATGTCTGTCCATTTTAGAACATTTAAGAATAAAAAAATTAAAAGTCGCATTTTAGACACCTGACTTAGTTGACAAAACCGTAGAAAAGAACTTTGCAAAGCTGAGAACAAGAGATTAAAGCCAAATAATGAAGAACTCCAGCAGACTATCCTTCTCTATAGATGACGACAAAATGAAGACATTATTTAAGAAATACCTACATTACGCTACACAAAAACTAAAAAACTACTCACAATAGAAAGCATCATTCATTTTTAGAAATCCACCATTGGCTCATGCATGAAGTATTGCTGCCACATCTGGGCTGGTGCAGCTACCACGAGTCTCTCCCTCTAAAACACGGGCCGAAACAGTCACAAACGTAATAGATACCCCACTGTTAGCCAAGATCACACCTCTTTTCCATCGTAGCAATGTTGCATCTCCGTACATGTTTCAGAAACATTTTAATGAAATCTGTTCTTGTGTCCCCTGGGCGTACATACTCCCGGCAAAATCATATCCCTTCACTGTGGAGGTCCCAAGATCTCGGAACGCCCTCTACTCTCATAATTTCTTCTCCCAGACTACTAGGCTTTGGAATTCCCTCCCCGGTTCTTATTTCCCTGATTGTACTAACCTTCTGAAGTTTAAATATAATGTGAACAGTCAGTTCGCTGTTCATATTCCCACATCCCTCTGTTAGTTAATTTTTTTAAAATTCAGATTAACCTAAAAGCCTATATAATATTTCAGTTGTAATAATACATGTGTGGGATAATTTTCTATAGTTTTAGTTAAAATCCAAAAATGGTTATAATTTTATCATGAGTGCTGACAAGCGGTAATTTACGTTTTGAAAAGGAAATACTCAATAAAAGAAAATACCCAATAAAAGAAAATACTCAATAAAAATAAATATTCAATAAAAGAAAATACCCAATAAAAGGAAATACTCAATAAAAGAAAATACTCAATAAAAGAAAATACTCAATAAAAAGAAATATTCAATAAAAGAAAATACTCAATAAATGGAAATACTCAATAAAAGAAAATACTCAATAAAAGAAAATACTCAATAAAAGGAAATACTCAATAAAAGAAAATACTCAATAAAAGGAAATACTCAATAAAAAGAAATATTCAATAAAAGAAAATACTCAATAAAAGAAAATACTCAATAAAAGAAAATACTCAATAAAAGAAAATACTCAATAAAAGGAAATACTCAATAAAAGAAAATACTCAATAAAAGAAAATACTCAATAAAAGAAAATACTCAATAAAAGGAAATACTGTTAACATCGGGAAATACGCAAATATTTTTCTGATTACAATAACCCAAAAAGTTTTTGGAATTTGAAATTCCGGTTTTGATTCCGATACACACAAGGTTATAATTTTTCCGATTCCCGATTCCGATTGTTAGCCGTACAAACACTAGTCAAATGTTCTTGGAAATCTCTTATAGAAGAATAAAAAAACGTTCGATCATATTGAAATAAGTGACTCGTTATTTCAGTTTTAAAATATTTCATAATGAACAAAAACTGTAAATCCAAACATTGTTCAGTACATATCTATTAATATCAGTGTTGGAACTAAAAATAAATCTAATTTTTAGATGATTAGGTGATAATTGGGACGATACAATGGAATCAAAATCAGGAATTGTGACAATGGGCACTTCCAGGGTATCTATCGGTTTCTGAATCAGAAAATTCTGATTTCAAAAATGATTCTTTTAATTTACTTGTCTTTGTTTAAAAATTAAATTTCCGTTGCTCATACAAATGATAGAATAATAAAAAAAAAATATTGATTTTAATCTACCAATAAAATTCAATTAAGACATCAGAAAAACAAAGTTCAAAGAAATTATTAAAAATAACACGAATGGAAAAATAAGAAAAGATACAAGAAAATCACTCGATGAGTTAATCAAAATTTGGTGTACAATAATAAAAAAAAAACGGCTAATTAAAAATATAATTATATGCAAATATCAATGAAGACCCTCTCCTAATCAGATGTGCACAAAAACAATAAACTTCTACTTTATAGATAATTAGGTGATTTAATGATGTTAGAATTGGTATAGTATAATTATTACATCACTAATATATATATTTATACACATTTATATATATATATATATATATATATATATATATATGTATACACGTTTTATTTTTTATTACCGTATATTTCTGTTTAGTTACATTATTGTTTCAAATACACGACCGTTTTTTGGCCGTCATGAAGCCTCCTCGGACTTTTACAGAAATGTTCGTTTATGGTGGAATGAAAGAGTGAATGATGTCAGGGGAGGGGTGCGAGAAAAGCGGAAAAAGAAGAAGGGAAACATTCCACCATAAACGAACATTTCTGCATATTTGCTCTACACCAGTATTGAGCACTTTCTTCAGGTTTTTATTAATTACCATTTTTACTAACTATTTATATATATATATATATATATATAGATATATGTGTGTGTATATATATATATATATGTGTGTGTGTGTGTGTGTGTGTGTGTGTGTGTGTGTGTGTGTGTGTTCAACTATTAAGAAATGCACGTGCCAGCGTGGAGTACAATTAATTAATATCATCTCTATTTACAAAAAACAAAAACAAAAACAAAAACAAAAAACAAACAAACAAACAAACAAAAACAAACAAAACTTGTGTCGTCAGTCGCCGACAGTCGCCGGCATTCGCCGTTAACTACTGACAATGAGAAAAAGAAAGAAAAAGCTAATTCACCTAGAGAAAGTTGGTTCACGATTGAATGGGTTTATTTATTTCTGAAAAAAAAAAAACCCTTTTGGCAGCGAAATCGACTTTTTAAATATACTTAATGTTTCCACACTGCTGTTGTGTTCAAAATATGGATACAAGTATCTACAATATATATATATAACTACTTAATTTACTCACATAAAATTAATATACGAAAGTATAAATTTATGCGTAACTAAGTATTTACTTCCAAAATGCTCAATACGTAGGTAGAGCTAGTTAGTAAGTTATAAAATATATATGGCGATTAAGCTACACTGAATATGCTGCGTTTCATCCACTCTAGGACTCTTCAGGCTTATGAGCCTAAGCCTGAACAGTCCTAGAGTGGATGAAACGCGGAATATTCAGTGTAGCTTAATCGCCATATATATTTTATAACTTACCATATATATATATATATATATATATATATATATATATATATATATATATATATATATATGATTGTGACGTCTTGTCAGACAAGTGCCACTCCGTCAGTCACTGAATTTCCATGTGCTCGAAGATGACTTTTCAGTTCTGCCAGCAAACAGACATGACACTGAAAACGTTCACTGGTTTGTATGAAACTAACAGCAGCGGAACCTGTATCATCGTGCGCTTTCATGTGATTAACATCACCTGCCTTAGACAACAGAGCCCGATCACACACCTCGCAGATGCAAAGATCTCCATGGTTTGGCGGCAAGGTTTGGCATTTCCTACATGCTCTCTTAAACTATCTTAGCTGTTTCAAAGTGTTCTGCGCCCTGTATATCAGTGTCATCCACTGCTTGCAATCATACGCTAGGGACTCCCAACCGTCAACAGGAACATGAAAGCTTACCAGACTCTCCTTGATGCTATCACGAAAACGTTTTTGGGCTTGTGCTGAGATCTTTTGCCAAGAAGGAGCTTACCATAGAACAACCGTTTTGGGAGTTGATAGTCATCAAGCTGGACTAGATCATCCGCCCAACACATCTGGTTCTTAATAACAATGGTAGCAATACTGGTTGTTTTGGTCTTATTTAATATATATATATATATATATATATATATATATATATATATATATATATATATATATATATATATATATCAGGGACAAGTTATCCCACTTTAAACCAAGAATATGTCTAATACAGTGCTGATGAAACCTCTCTAGGAGTTCTATATGTGACCTGTACAAGGCCCATATTTCAGAGGCATAGACTAGGGATGGCGCTACACATATTTGATATAGTGTCATTTTAGTTGTCAGAGTTAGATCACCGTCAGACAAGACTCTATCTTATAACCTTCTAAAAGCGCCTTATTTTCGTATAAAGGGTGCCATCATTTGATCAGGTACTACTAAGGTAGACAAAATTTCTTACGACTTCACGGCGCTCTCCACAGACGAAGACATCAGGTTCCACATACAGATCATTAGGAGCGGGAGTGTACATGACTTTAGTTTTCTTAATGCTGTCAGTCTAAAGCAAGTACAAGCAAAAGAGATCCATCACTAATTGCATATCTACTGGGAGTGTGTTACTAGGTCAGCATCATCAGCATAGAACATCTCCCTAACAAGTCCATCACTAACAAGTGTTTTGGCTCGGAATATTTTGAGGTTGAACACCTTTCCAGTCGTTCGGAATCTAATATAAACACCCATATCGCAATTGTGGAAACCATACCAGAGCACAGCAGTCAGATAGAACGAAAACAATGTTGGTGCAACTATAACATCATACTTCACTTCATTATCAATAAGGAATTCTTCCGAAAGCCGACCATTTTAGTTGACGTGATCTTTCATACTATAATGAAGTTGCTTGAACTTTTCCGTAAAAGCAGATGTATAGCCAAATTTTCCCAACACTTTCTAGAATGTCTCACGGTTGACTGTGTCAAACGCCTCGGTTAAGTCCACAAACACCTGGCAAAGAGGCATACGCTGCTCAATAAATTTTTCCGAAAGCTGTCTTTCAGAAAACATAATTTTCACGGTTCCTCCTACTCGTCATGAGTTGCGGTGTTTGTGCAAATTTTCGAATTGAGAGAAGCGTTTAAAACGGTAGAATACCTCAAGGATTATGCCGATAGTGATGATGGGTACAATTAAATGAATTTAAAAAATGAATAAATGCAAAACATATCCAATACATGCATTACGTAGTACAGGCAGTCATGAGTTGCAGTGTTTGTACTGATTTTCGAGTTAAGAGAGGCGTTTAAAACAGTTGTATTCCTCAATGATCATAACAGACCGAAACTCATAAATAAATATATATAAAATGTAAATGTAGTAATATTGATCTACTACGTATATATATATATATATATATATATATATATATATATATATATATATATATATATATAATTAATGCAGATTTCTTATTTTTTATTATGTTACATTGCTCCCAATATATAGTAATCATTTGAAAAGTAAATAAAAAACAAAAGTAAAACAAACATAAAAACGACTCGTGCGCCACAACCGAGAATTGAAACCAAAATGTTTAGCGCACAATTTACTTTTTCTTTTTACATTAATGCCTGAGCTATGAATACGAGTTTGTTTCAAGGCTAAAAATCAAAACATGAACCAATAGCTATTACGTTACGCATGCATATTCGTAATGCCGTCGTTCGACATTCACCTGGCAAATTCCATTTTTTAATTTTCACACTTTTACACTGATTTCCCCTGGCTAAAACCCAAATATAAAGCTTCGCGTGGGTTCGAATACTCTACACGTTAAGTTTCATGTCTATAGACCAAAAACACCTGGAAGAGTTTGGTAGGCAAACTTTTGTAAACAAATATATATACGCATACATAAATATATATATAGAAAAGGTTTGTGTTTACTATAACCTTTTTTACTCAAATATTACTCACGTATAAATCATATAGAATATTGCATTAATATAATAAACCGAAAACAAAACTAATAGGCAATTAATTAAAATGAACGTTTAAGGGAATATGCAAATTAGCTAGACCTTTTTCAGATGAATGCAATTCCATGACCCATATATAACAAAGTTGTACTTTCTTTTTAAATAAATGGAGAAAAATGTTTTTAATACGAATATCAATACAGAAAAAAAAATTTTGATAGAAGTATAGATAGACTTATATATATATATATATATATATATATATATATATATATATATATACACGCAATATTTAATTTTTCGACGCACATATTTAACATAAATAGACATACTAAATATTGAAATCTTGTTTATGCGTTGTCCAATTGCTTGCAATTTGATTGAGTTAGAGTAAAAATATGAAGGAATTCGAATGATCAAACTTACTATAATTTTTTACTGATAATTTACATCGAATTTAAAAGAGATTAAATAATCATTAGTTTCGCTCATTATTACAAGGTGAATTTAACACAATGAAAATAACTAACTTGAATGAATCTATATATTCAATGCAATATAATGGGAGATAAATTGCTTACGCAAGAACAGATTGTTTTTATTAAATTTCCACTTCGAAGTTTCATCGGGTTAAAATCAGTTTTGCAATTACTTGCACGCTTATATGATTATGCAAGAGTTTTTGAGATGAGCATTGATGACTTGTATTTGAATTATTCGTCTACTCTTCTGATCTTGAGTGTTATTATTATAACGATTCGGTCAGTGAAACCCCCGATCTTCTTCATATGTATCTTTTAACTCACAAGGATCCTTGGAGTAATATGATAACATACTAAGTAAAATTCAGTTCTAAGTGACACCCTATGCGACGAAGGCCATCAACTCCCCGTATTTCCTCCTATAACACACAACACGCTAGGTAACATGCAAATATATGTGCATGAGGTCGCCAAGCTGATCAAGAACCTTGATTCCAGTAAAGAAACTGGCCCTGACGGCATCCCAATTATAGTGTTGAAAAAGCTTCAACCAGAACTTGCTCTCCTACTTACGAAACTGTTTAAGCGTTGCCTTAAGGAGAAGTGCTTTCCAACACCCTGGGAAACCTCATCAGTATACCCTGTATTTAAGAATTCAAGTGATAAGTCATCTCCCTCTCAGTACAGACCAATAAGTCTCCTGTGTGTCACGAGTAAGTTGCTGGAATCCATATTAAGTAGAGAAGTAGTCAACCACCTCAGCAGAAATATCCTTCTTAGTGACACGCAATATGGTTTCCGTTCTGCACGATCTACAGCTGATGTGCTAACGGTTATATCTCATAGGATTAGCGAATCTCTTGACAAAGCTTCCTTTCTAGGGAAATTGCTCTTGACAAGGTATGGCATAAAGGTCTACTTCACAAGATTTCCAGCTACGGTATAATTGGAAATGTTTTCTCAATCATTAAATCATTTCTCTCCGATAGGCTCATAAGAGTAGTGGTTGATGGACAAAAATCAGAGGCCTGCAGCATTAATGCTGGAGTCCCTCAGGGGTCAATCCTGGGCCCAACTCTCTTCCTGATCTACATTAATGATCTCCCAAAACACATATTTCGTTGACATCTATGCTGATGACATGACCATCTACGGCAACACATCAAAGACCGTAAATAACAACTTCTCTCCGATTCTCTCTCCTCTGATCTCGAGCATGTGGTACAGTGGGGGAAGGGGTGGCTGGTTACCTTTAATGCATCTAAAACCAAGCTCCTATCTTTACATCATCAACGCTCAGATCCCCATCTGGTATAAATTGAAATGGATGGCTCGTCTAGAGGAGGCCCCATGTTTTGACAAGCTTCTGAGTTTGAACTTTACTCTTGATCTGATATGGAACACGTACATCAAGTATATTGCCAATATCGCTAGAAAGATGGTGGGATCCTTCTACTTCTCCAGAAGATATCTCACTGCTGATGCAATTCTTAATCTATATAAAAGCTAAGTACGTCCAAGGATGGAGTACTGCTGCCACATCTGCGCATTAGCTGCTAAAAACAGCCTATCTTGCCTTGACTGAGTACAAAATAGACTTCGTGGATTAGTGGGGGATGTCTTTTCTCTTCCCTACAACCTCTCTCCCAAAAGAAGAGACGTTGCGAGCCTGTCTTTGTTTTATCGTTATTTCCATGGCAGGTGCTCGTTTGAGCTCCAATCTCTACTCCCCGCCAATCTTTCACGATAAACACCCGTCTAGCTGAAACCACTGTTAAATATTTTCCCCACTCTTTATCTGTGCCTAAATAAAAACGTAGATTCCATGAAAAAATCTTCTTTCTTAGAACTGCACGCCTGTGGAACTCTCCACCGCTTGCCTGTTTCCCTCCTGACTTCCACATGGATGTCTTCAAGTCCAACATAAACAAATTCCTGAGTAATAACACTTTATGAAATCTTCAATACTAATGAATACTGCAACACTATCCTATTGATTACTGTACACTAAATAACCCCTATCCACGAGTGGCTTCTGGGCCTTGATTACTTGTGACCTTCATGTAAAAAAACTTTTGTGGAGGTTAAAGGCCTAATCATTAACACGGGCGTTTACTTCAGACTACTCCCTGGTCATTGCTGACGGAACGAGAACATGCCGACCTAGTCGATTAAGGGTTCAGTTAAAAAATCTGTGCAGATTCCCGGGTTCGACACAGCGATTCGCGATTTTAACAGAAAGATTCCGAAGTTTGACAAAATACACTTGAAGAAGGACGGAGGTTATACCATCCGAAACGTTGTCAGAAAAAATCAAGACGGGAACAATTTATACGAATAATTCAAATAATACAAATCACAGATGTCTAAAAGATATCGCACTGAATCCATGGAGGTAGGTTGCTCTTGTTCCATCAGCCATGGACGAGTAATAGTCTTACTTAAGTCATTTTTGTTTTATTTTGTTTAGTATAGCTTGTAGTGAGAATTGAACCTTTAATCATGAGGAGATTGTATCGTAGCACTCGGTGTTAATGCAGCTAGACACAATTTAAACCAAATTATTTATTTTATCCACAAAAGATGATTTTTCTAGTGTTGTTAGTCACGACTCGGTGAATATAGGTAAGCAATTGGAATTCGTTGCGTGCGATTTTGGTTTTATTTGAACATATAATGCAGTATTGTTTTGGGAATTGGTGATTTGTAAAAGTCGATGGTAAATTTGAAGAATAATCATTTAGAAGTGTGTTGTTTAGGAAGCATAAGTGTGACGTAATGGTGGTATTAAGATGACGTATGTATTATTCTTTGGTGTTGACTGTTCGTATTAGGAAGAGTCTTAGTGTGTTTATGTGTGTGATCATGTTGTGAGATGCTAGATATTATATATATTCATTGTGAGTGTTCATATTGTCTTAGGATGTTCATGTTTGTGGAGATAGCATATTGGAGACATAAACAGGGTATATATAAAGAGAGAAAGACAGTTCTGTATATATATAATAGACAGGTACATGTTACTACTACTGTAATTCAATGGGAGGAGATTTATGAATATCTTGATAGATAGCCCGAGAGATAGTGCGTTTGACATTTACGTTGTACATTTTTATAAAGACAAAGGTCATATTAATACAATTTCAATTTATATTTGTTTTGGTGATGATGATTTTCACAAAGTTCTTATAATATAAATGGACAATACCTTTTCTGTTGAATAACAACACGGAGATACAGATACAAAAACACATGATGATACGTTTATTTCTTCTTCGACCGGTCGGACGTGATTTTGTATTTCAGGGATTATAAGTTGTTACATGGTTATTTCTACCCCCCCTCGCTTCCAGAGGGTGCCTTCCCTCTAACGGAGAATCGGTCTGACCTCTGCTTCTCTGATCTGACTGATCTAACTCTCTTCTCTCTTCTTCTAACTCTGATTCTAATTCTGACTTAATTAACTAACTTCATAACTCATTACGTCACTGCATGACGAAGCACGTGCCTCTCAGAACCCATGGCATGACATACCCCGTGTTTAAGCATGCATTGTTATTCACATGTTTCTTACAAAACTGGCTCTCTAACCTAATTTTTGTAATTCACTTCACAAATAACATTTTCCATTGTCCGTTATTAAATTCCTTATTTTAATTTTAATTTTTATAACAGAAACAAAATTCATCATTACATTTCTTTTTCAATAAACAGATATCTAACTATTTTGTGTGAGCTAAACAATGGTAATTCCACATTCCTTATTTTCAATAACATTCTGTATTTATTTTAACTTATGATTGGAATTCTCAATTCCAAATCTAGCTTCGCAAGTTCGAATCCTTGACTATCCTATTTCATATTTACTCACTTACAAGAACAGGCTTCTGTTCTTGTAACATAAGAATAAACTCACATTTTATGAATACCATGAGAGATAATGCCATTCCAACCATTGAGTGTTGCCTACGTCATGACACATTATAAGATATAGATGGTGTTAGTTATGTTGTCAACCCTGCCTTATTACATTCTACGATTTCTTGTTTGTTTAATTTCAATATTGTCTTTAAATATAATAAATAAGAATATTCTATATTTTACAGATAAATGTTTTACTTTTATAATTTTCTTTCCAAATGAATATGCTTGTTTCACCTAATTATATTCCACGATTTTTGTTTGCTTTATTTCATTTTCGCATATTTTTGATAAAAAATATTGCTTTTAAATATAATAGATAAGAATATACGTAAACTTAATTTTTACTAATAAAATGTTATTAACATATATACTCTCTCTCACCCCCATATATATATATATATATATATATATATATATATATATATATGTATATATATATATATATATTTGTGTGTATGTGTGTGTGTGTGTGTGTGTTTATTTGCAAAGCAAATTTCACAGAGATTGCACGGGTGCTCAGATTGATATAAAAGGACGTATTTTAGCGTATTTAAAAGATGTTTGAAAAAAGAACGTGAATTATTATATTTAAAAGCTACCATTTAAAAATTATATACGAAAACTTCGATATAGAATATGTTGGAATAATTAAAATTTTTCAAAAACAATTAAGTAAGGTCTTATATAGCACAATTGATATGGTAATTCGATAATGGATTCGAATTTCGAATCTTTTCGTGGTTACACTTGTACGTCTAGCCGACTGCTAACTTATATATATATATATATATATATATATATATATATATATATATATATATATATATGTATATATATATATCATCCAAACACTACCGTGTTTGAATATATGGTTAAGTTAATTTTACTAATTTAGAACTGCTTTAAAACTTCCCCACTCACTCATTTTGCGAATAAATTTAAAATAATTTTTACAGTTAATAGGTCACGCTCTCAGCGATATTTTGAAAAAAGAAAATCAACGTTATAATAAAATTACTGAGAGACGTTTTCTTTTATTGGCTGTTGGTTACCATAGCAATCAAATCTGTTACGCTACCTCAAATCGGCTAGGAACGATGTAGATGATGACGTAACAGAATATAAAAAAACTGTCGCTAATAATTCACCGCTGTACCGATCTGTCGATGAACTTTTATGTCGCTAATAATTCACAGGTAACAAGTGAAACAGAGAGAGAACATTTTATTTCAAGGCAAAGCCTGAGAAAATCATGGATTACATAGAAAAATGCGAGCTTGAAAAGTAATATGGCGAAAATTTAAACATGGCAAAAGTAAAAGAACTAGTTGTTAAAACCAGAACAGAAAAAGACAAGATATTCTAGTAAAAATTATAACAAATTTATAACTTAAAATATAGCAGTATTAATTATGATTTGATTATGTAATGCAAAATTGAATTTTAAAATAAATTTTCATGCTGCAATAATTTAGGTCATTAATTTATTATATTTTTATTAAGATATTTTTCGACTCCTTATTTAAAAAATCTATTATTAAGCCTGCTGATTATTTGCTGGTTATTTGCTGGTTATTTACTGGTTATTTACTAATTATTTGCTGATGTTTATGGCTATGACAAGAGCATAATCTTTTCATAATTTTGACTCTCGCGTATATATCAGTTAATACCTTACATGTTTTTAGATAGAAAGATGTGGTTCACGATCGATTAACTGTGTCTAACTGTGTCAGATATGCACTCAAGAGTCAAAACAATGAAAAGAATATGCTCTTGTCATAGTCCTTGTGATTATATACCTTTCATTAACGTATTGTTTTTATTCCGAATACTTTGTGCCCTATCCCTTTCACGTAATAAAGATTCCAAGTGTGTCCCTTTATTATGACCCCTTCGAGATGATTCTTACAACTAGTTTTAGTATTTTATATCTTTTCTCCATAATTTGATATCATGGTCAAAACTTTTTAGTTTAATTCTCTCATGAATGGACTATGAATTCCAATTAATTAAATTATTGATCACAAGATTTAAATCAGTCTTTCAGAATGAATTATCTGATACCAAAACTATAAAAGGAACGTAAGGAAATGAAATAGCATTTTTATAATTTTTCAGTGTCTTTTTATCTTAAGAGAATATTTTGTCCTTCGGTCTGTCACGCTTTAGTTTTGAATCGCGAAACGCATAAATTGAATGGTTACAACTGATTTTATGTACGTTCAAAAGACGTTGTACGTAGTTAGGTCTATAAAGCTTTCGTTTCAAATACTTTTTCGTCGGTATGTCGGTCTAATTTGAAATCGAATTTTGAAGTTGTGTTACGGTAACAACTCACGATAGCTCAGTTGGTAGAGCAAAATACTGTAGATATGTTTGGGTACTGTAATCGCGAGGTCGATGGTTCGAATTCGTCTCACTAGATTTAACTTAGGAAAATGACGGTGGTCAAGTGGCTAACGACACAAACTGACAAATTCGAATCCAGTTCGTTCCACTAAAATCATATTCATTTAAGATGATATATAATATCGATATCCTCTAGGAATAATTCTGAGTAAAAAAAAATCCGGGTAACCAATGCCAAAAGCGAAATCTTCGAATTCATAAGAGATAATGATGAATATTCTGAATGAAAAAATTGCGTTCAAAAAACGGTTTTTGGTCTAACATTTCCGTCAGTCTGTCACGATTAACAATAAAAACATTTCTTTGGTCTGTCACACTTTATGTTGAAATTATAGTTTCATCGCCAAACGCACGTATTGAATGGACGCATGATTATGAAGACGCAACTTATGGGAAAAGTTGTAAATAATAATAAAAAAAAACAAACAATATTTTGACAAAACCTTTAAAGAAATTCCAAATAAAAAATGCATAAAATTAGGAAATCTTTTAAGACAAAATAACCACGTGACCAACCAATTCACCAAACTAAAACTAATTCGATTAAAATCTTTCACAAATCAATATGTGACCTGATTTAAAGATAAGAACATCAACTACGTTCTAAAATTTAGTATAGTCACATCTGGAGAGGAGTTTCTCATAGCATCTTTTTCTACCTTGACAGTGTTCAGAACTAGCTTCGAAACCTAGAGTATGCCTTTTTCTTCTGTTTACAACCATTTTTCTACAGAATATTCTTTGCGAGTCTTCCTCTGCTCTTTCGTTATTTTTATTACAAATGCTTGACTGAGCTTCAATCTTCAGCTTCAATATGGAGAGTAGATAATACAGTGGATGTGTTATCGGCAGCTCCAGTAATTCTCGCTTCTCCTATTTTGTCATTCAGTCCTCATTCAATGAGTGATGTTTCTGACAAAGGGTGAAGAAAAAGCTGCTTAAAGGTCGGTAGTACTTGGTGACCAGTAGTCTGAGATGTCGGATATTTTTCTGTCTTTGTCTGTCCTTGTTGCCATGTCACTAGTAAGGGTGCTGGAGGTAAACGTTTTGTCTGGGCTGACGTTATCCGCCTGATAGTCAGGGACCCGAACCTTGGATTAACCACTAAGGAGGCTGTCCTATCAGCAGGCGCAAAGTACTGGGACTGCTGTATTGCCATTTGGTGAGTGGATCTGGACCATGCAGTAGTCTCTGGTGGGGCCTCTCGATGCCATACTAGTGGGTAAATGTTACGGCTTTACCTTTTCGTGTGCTACAAATTAAAAAAAAAATTTCCTTGTCTTTTTCTCTCTTACTTTCCCTCTTTGTACTGCTCTAACCAAGTATGCCGACCTATTCCACAAATCCCAAAACCTCAACATGAAATATCTCAGAATAAAAACTCGATTAAACCTAGAACCCCATCTTCCAGCGTAGACCCCTACTACCAGGTCTCCTTCTCCAATATCAGGGGTCTACGTTTCAACCTTCCAGAGGTTGAAACCCAATTACAGGAGACGAAACCGGACATATTATTTCTATGTGAAACTGGAATAGGGCCGACCACTTCCCTAGATGAGTTCATAATAAATGGATACTCCAATTTAACAGATAAATCTGACTCCCAAGATCGCCATGGGCATGGAATATGTGCCTACATTAAGGATGGCTTCCCATGTGGCAGGGATATCTCTAGAGAAGATCCTAATTTACCCTATATGTGCTTCAGGGTTACACTTGCTAACACCACTGCATTTATATTTGCCCTCTATAGGCCCCACAACAGCGGAGTTACTATCTTTAAGAGCATATCTGAGAAAATAGACCACATACTGTCTTCACATCCCTCGGCTAACATCCACATCTGTGGTGACTTCAACGTCCATAACGTGGAATGGCTGACCCATTCAAATAAGACAGATGATGAGGGGAGGTTTTGTTATGATTTTGCCATTGCTTATGACCTCACTCAGATTGTTCGCGAACCCACCCGTGTGCCCGATACACCCAATCAATATGCAAGCCTCTTAGACCTTTTTCTTTCAACTTCCCCTGAGCTATGTTCATGTACCGTTCATTCTCCTTTAGGATCCTCCGACCACTCCGTCGTATCAGTTAAGATAAAAACAAAATGTAAGAAGCCATCAGACGTACCCCTCCACCGTACTGTATACCGATACTCTATGGCTGACTGGGATAGCTTCCGTACATTCATATCTGATTTACCTCTGCACTCCATGTTTAAAAAGGATGTGTCCTCTATAGTATCAGATCTGACCGAATGGTTAATTGTAGGCATAGACCAATTCATACCATCTAAAAAATTCCAACAAAAACCTAACAGCCAGCCATGGTTCTCCCCAGAATGTGCTGCTGCTATCGCGCACAGAAATCACTTTTTCCATAACTACCAACGTAATAGATGCACTGAGACTAAAGCTGCTTTCAGGACTGCCAGCAACCACTGTAAAAGAGTAATAAAAAATGCAAGAGAGCTATATGCCCAGTCTGTTAAATCCAAGGTAGCTGATCAGCGGCTTGGTTCCCACCAGTTTTGGCAAATAACAAATAGGATCCTGAACAGAAGTGTGCGTTCTATCCCAACCATTATCAATGGACCAGAGGTTATCTCGTCAGCGTCAGACAAGGCCAAACTATTTTCAAAGAACTTTGCAGCTAATTCTACCCTATGCGACGAAGGCCATCAACTCCCCATATTTCCTCCTATAAGACAGAACACGCTAGGTAACATACAAATATCCGTGCATGAGGTCGCCAAGCTAATAAAAAACCTAGATTCCAGTAAAGCAACTGGCCCTGATGGCATCCCAATTATAGTGTTAAAAAAGCTTCAACCAGAACTTGCTCCCATACTTACGAAACTATTTAAGCGCTGCCTGAAGGAGAAGTGCTTTCCGACCCCCTGGAAGACCTCATCAGTTTGCCCTGTATTTAAGAATTCAGGTGATAAGTCATCTCCCTCTCAATACAGACCAATAAGTCTTCTCTGTGTTATGAGTAAGTTACTGGAATCAATATTAAATAGAGAAATAGTCAACCACCTCATCAGGAATAACCTTCTTAGTGACACACAATATGGTTTCCGCTCTGCAAGATCTACCGCAGATGTGCTGACGGTTATATCCCACAGGATTAGTGAATCTCTTGACAAAGGCTTCCTTTCTAGGGCAATTGCTCTTGACATATTAAAGGCCTTTGACAAAGTATGGCATAAGGGTCTACTTCACAAGATTTCCAGCTACGGTATAACTGGAAATGTTTTCTCAATCATTAAATCATTTCTCTCCGATAGGCTCATAAGAGTAGTGGTAGATGGACAAAAATCGGAGGCCTGCAATATAAATGCTGGAGTCCCTCAGGGGTCAATCCTGGGCCCAACTCTCTTCCTGATCTACATCAATGACCTCCCTAAAGACATACTTAAATCATTCGTTGACATCTATGCTGATGACACGACCATCTACGGCAACACATCAAAGGCTGTAAATGACGAAGTTCTCTCGGATTCTCTCTCCTCTGATCTCGAGCGCGTGGTTCAGTGGGGGAAGATGTGGCTAGTTACCTTTAATGCATCTAAAACCAAACTCCTATCCTTACATCATCAACGCTCTGATCCTCAGCTGGCATCAATTGTGATGGATGGCTCTCGTCTGGGTGAGGCCCCGTGTTTTGACAAGCTTCTGGGTTTGACCTTTACTCCTGATCTGAAATGGAACACGTACATCAAGTCTGTTGCCAAGGTCGCAGGAAAGATGGTGGGATCCTTCTACCGCTCCAGAAGATATCTCACTACTGATGCAATTCTCTATCTATATAAAAGCCAGGTACGGCCAAGGATGGAGTACTGTTGCCATATCTGGGCAGGAGCTGCTAAAAACAGCCTATCCTACCTTGACAGAGTACAAAATAGACTTCGTGGTTTAGTGGGGGATGCCCTTTTCTCTACCCTGCAACCCCTCTCCCACAGAAGAGACGTTGCGAGCCTATCCTTGTTTTATCGTTATTTTCATGGCAGGTGCTCGTCTGAACTCCAATCCCTGGTCCCCCCTCGCCAAACTTTCACGAAAAACACCCGTCTAGCTGAATCCACTGTGAAAAATTTCCCCCACTCTATATCTGTGCCTAAATCAAAACGCGGATTTCATGAGCAAAGCTTCTTTCTTAGAACTGCACGCCTGTGGAACTCTGTTCCGTCTGCCTGCTTCCCTCCGGACTACAACTTGGATGTCTTCAAGTCTAATGTTAACAAATTCCTAATGAACCGCCCCCCTAATTAAACACTCCATAAAATCTCCTCACTAACGTGATGTACTTGCAATAACCCTTATCCCTGAGTGGCTTCCGGGCCTTGATAAGTGGTGATCACTGTGTAAAAAAAAAAAAAAAATTATGATCCCCCTGCAAAACTTCTAACCAATTTCCACCACTACCGATCACTACGCGTTTGTCTCAGTGACCACCTAAAACTCATTAACCCTTATCCTCGAGTGGCTTTCAGATATTAATAATTGGTAACTCCCTTGTACAAATTGTCTTTAGCTGAGGAGTTCATGTTTGTAATAGAATTGAAGAGATTTGGCGGTTAACAGTTCACGATGATAGGTGAGTCAGTTTTGAGACAATAAGGAAATAATATGTTTTATATCGGTGCCCTGCGCTGGTATGTAGATATTATCTTTACTAGTATGAATATTGGCGAGGGTTAAATCAGTACATGTCATGATAAGCTGATGGCAAGCAGACATATACCAGTTGCATTGAAGTGGTAATCAACAACGCGTTAGAAATAAGGTATCCAATGCAATTACAGAGAGATGATGTTATATATTCGGGTGATAGAACAAGTTTCTACTAAGTCGATTATTGGGTACAAACAAGATGTGTCTGACAACATAGTATCTAGCACAATGTTGCCTAGGGACTCTGCCCGTGTGTCCCCATCTCTCAGACTAAGTAAGGAAATCAAAGTAAAACGTACTTTATTTATTACACGTTTGTCTCTATACCCAATGAGAAAACTATAGTCTCTAATAAAACCGTTTAAATCTCAGCAAGCCTTCACAATATTACATCCACAAGTAGTTTTTCGTCTAACTAAACCGAGACGGCTACGCGTCAAACAGTCTTGAACGACGAAGGACACGAACGAAACAACTGCGCACGTATGTGTAACGTTAAGGAACATAGGGCAAGTAATAACATTTATTTACGGGTACTTTCCCGAATAACTCGTAAGTGTGCTCCGTCTTTCTGACCTCCGTCCTCTTGAACGTCTCTTTCAATGTGCTCTCCAACGAGCTGACCCTTTACTTCACACACGGCCCGGCATTTGCATACATGTGTCCGCGTTCTGTTACATTGTTGATTTGTTTCTTGATCGCATAAATGACCTCCCTGATAAAATTGTTTCGGAGATGGGTATATTTGCCGATGACACCACCCCCTATAACAGGCATGAGGGAAAAATGAACACATATCTGAGGAAATGTCAGAATCACTTGTGGATGACCTCCAATCTGTAGTGGAATGGAGACAAAAATGGATGGTCACATTCAATGCTGCCAAGACTAAGCTTGTTCCTTCAATAACTACAAGAAACCTTTTCTACCACCAATAGCAATGTTTAAGAATACACTGCCTGAAAGTACTTTCTTTAAACTCCTCGGCTTAACGTTTACAGTGAACAAGAACTGGAATATATATATTGAGAGCATTGCCAAGGCTGCTGCAAAGAAGATGCGATCTCTCTACCGTGCCAGAAAATTACTTATGCCTGAAAGTATCCTGCACCTCTATAAGGCCACCATTCGCCCATGAATCGAGTATTGTTGTCACATTTGGGCTGGTGCATCTGCTGCTTGTATCTCACTCCTGGACAGGGTTCAAAAGAGAGTCGCCAACCTGATCAGTCCTGAACTGTCATCTAAGCTTTAATCTCTCGCGACGGACCCGACAAGCAGCTAAGTCCCACCCCTTTATAGTAGAGATCCCTAAGTGTAAGAAAGCCTTTTACTCCAATAGTTTCTTCCTCTGAACTGCAAGTCTTTGGAACTTCCATCCGGGATTCTGCTTTCCCAACTGCACTGATATGCGGAAGTTCAAGTGCAATGAGAACAAACATCTTTCTACTCATCTCCCTTCATAATGTCCCCACAAATTCTCCCCGACCGTAGCCCCCTACTTCAAAATGGCACTTGCATTGTTTGGGGGTGAAGATTGAAAAGAAAGAACACTTAGAAAAACAAAATGAGAAAAAAATTAAATTAAAAAGAAAATATGAGGCAATACAATGAACGACAACGAAATAAACGGCAAAGATCCACAAGGATTATCGGATGCCAAAATTAACGCACACAAGAAACTTGCTATACTTTTTAATCGAGGAAATTATTAATACTTTTAGTTTTATTGTATTTTTTGTTTATTAATGCTACAGTTGTGCAAGATTGACTTTACTTGAGGTTAATGAAAGCATTAGTGCCACGTTCGAATCAGACCATTTATGAAGATTTAAACTAATATAGGGAAAGAAAAACATTCGACAGATATTTTCTTTAGTCACGAGTGACATAGAACTTAAAAGTATTGTTTAAAATGAATTATTGAATGAATTATTTTTATTATTGTGTTTCAGCTTTGAATAATTAAAACACAAATTGTCAGTTAGCCAATAGAAGACGTCAATTCGTTCAATTGTACTATTACAGCTAATAATAATAACCATAATAATAAAAATACTACCAACACTATTAACCTCCTACTCCTCCTACTCCTCATTTTCCTCTCCCTCCTCCTCCTCCTTCTTCTCCTCCTCCTCCTCTTACTACTACTATGTATAACTAGCCAGAGAACTGAACAAAATGAAATAAAAGGGAAAACTGGGACCATATTGTTGTGTCTGCACAAATAATTAAGAAGAACACGAAAGTAAAGGTATACAATAATATATTAGGAATAAAAGTTATATACATATTTACATGTCTTCAGATATACTTCAGTTGGATATATTCCGGCAGATGGCGTGTTGCGTGTCTTACTGCAGGCAGCATAGGTGTCTTGCCTATTTGACGGTCGTTGCCGGACTCCCCCGGTATTGGTGATTGATACCTTTATATATCTGACTCACCAGACTATGTTAATTAGTGAGCGTCTCCACAACACATATAATGCAGACAATTAAAAAAAAGGAATATCTTCGAATGAGGAAGCCAACCCACATAACCAACAAACTTTTACTTGCTATGGATAAGTTGAAGTTTAAATAAAACATATCAAATTGATAGATCACGCAATCCTAAGGGAATTAAGACTCCCATTAATCTCATAAATTAGACCCACACACTCCCCCCCAAAAAAAAAACAGAAAAAAGAGACCGTAAAACGTCTGATAGGAGTCACAAATCGAGGTAGAACAACCGCATTGCAGAGATTCATCGAATATGTGCATATTGAGGAAGTTTTGATATAAAAAACAACAAAAAAACAACAACAAAAAAGACAATTATCAAAGAAAAGCACCATGTAAATTGCTTTCGTCATGAAGACAATTGAAAAGACTGGATATCTGAAAAGATTTGCTATTGTTAGAACTAATGAAAAGAAATGATAATAATATCAATGTATTAATTAGCTTTTAGCTTCATCCAAAATGATACACAACATGGCAATTCACGGCTTCCATTTGTGCAAAGACATAGCGGGAAGATAAAGTCCACGTTTGAAGCGAAATACAAAAGCGCAATTACGTCATCAGATCAATAGAATCGCAGCTTTTGGCTTTAAACCCGGAAATTGTAGACTGCATTTGCGAACCGGAAATGATGACTGGGCGAAACAAAAGATGATCCTGCTTATCGTTAAAGAGACAACAGCGGCATCGACGTATGGAGATAATCTGCCCGACCTCACGTATTAAGCTAATCGCGCTTTTTGTGAAAGGAAAGTATTGTTCGATTCACTGGTTCTGAAAAAAAATGTGCGAGAATTTGAAGCAACCGCCTTGTCGCAAATGAAGAACTGGTGACTGATAAGCAACACAACTACTGAACAACTTATAATGAATTATTCTATACAAATGAGAAGAATTATGCTTCGCTAGTGTTCTCAATTATGATTCAGGAAATTAATATTTATGCCACTGATACCACTCTCAATTATGATGCTATTTCCTTTTTAAAGCTTGGGATTATTAAATAATGTTTAGTATGGCTTTCGTGATTTTTGGTCAACAGTAGATCTATTAACTGTTGTAAGGAAACGGATCTGACGGTTTATGTCGGATGATTCACAAGATGGTAGGGCTGTTGCGCTAATGTGTTCTGCAGTGTGGAATTATGATCTTCTATCTACATTTTTAAAAACAAAATAAAGAACTATCAACTATTTCATCAATGATGTATTCTCCATTCGTGTCTACAACGTTTACCAAAGTTTAACAAGATTCTCAATACCTTTTTGGTGGAAATCATTTAATTTTGACTCGAAAAACTCATTAACCTAAATTAAAATATCTTGAACCAAAACTAAAATAAACGGCAAGAACTTAGTTACCAATCCAATACATAAATTTAGGTTATGATATTGGTGGTAGGCTTCTTGAAATTACAAGGTCTTTTCTTTCTGATCGAAGCTCGCGAATAAATCTAGATGGTGTTTCTATCATTCTCTTTTCCTATGAATGCCGATGTCCGTCAGAGCTCTATTTGAAATCCAACGCTGTTTATTTTCTATATAAATGACCTTCCAAGAATATCATTTAGAAAATTAACATTTATGCTGCTGATATCGGATTCTGATATTGCTTCCCGCTCATCTCCATCGGATCAGTTGAATTATGCGGCTCCTCTCAAAGTTTACTTAAGTTTAATCGTAAATAGAAGCGAGAAATGCCTTGTTTCGTTTAATCATATGAAAGCTTAGCTCAATCGTACGCGTACCTATTTTCTTCATAAGATTCTCGTGGATGACTCAACTTTTAAAAAACAGATTGGTCTTTCTTTCTCATAAAATAATTCTCGGGTTTAATATATCAGTTTCAATTTCTCTGTTATCTGTATCACTTTAAACTGGCTATTCTCTATCTCTACAAAGCTACTATCAAACTATGTATGGAGTATTGTTGTCATATTTGGGCTGGTGAATCTCTGTCCCATTTCAGAGTTCTTGATAAGGTGTAGAAACGTATCTGTTATTTGATTGACCCGCGTCTTTTCTCCTCTGTTACCCCCCTCTCTCCCTCTCTCTCGTAAAGCGTAGTCTTTCTACAAATAATATAATCGCACTTGTTCTTCAGAATACTATGATCTATTCTCTGCTTCCGTTGTTTAATATTATTTGATGCATTAGGCTAGTGGTCTCTATTATCACGCTATTCTGAGAAATCTCTTTAATAGAGTTTGCTATTCTAGTCGCTTTTTTTTCAAGAATTGGAAGCTTGTGGAACTCTTTTTCTGTTGCTAGTTTTCAGTTTACTAAAAAGCCTTGGTCTCTTCAAAACCAAGACCAGTGCGCATTTCTTGTCTTGGCGATAATCATCCTTCTTTTATGTTAGCTCCCTAAATCAAGTGCAGCCATACACTGTGTAGAGCAATGTCCATAAATATATATAATTTCAGTAGGGGGCTGTAAAAATAAACGAGAAACAAAAAATTAAGTTTTAACTGTTTAGCTTTAGAAAAGGAAAAAAAAAATCTATCAATCGATATAGAAAGGAGAGAAGAAAAAAAAAAGGTGCCGGACAAACCAATTTCACGTTTTTAGAAAACATGAAATGGTTCTGTCCAGCTTTTTTTTTACATCCATGACGGGGGTGGCCTTCTTAGAGTTTCAAACCGTCAATATCTGTAACAAAGAGATGAAACTTACAGGTAAAAAATATATAATTCAGTCACCATAACAACGAAAGTTGATCGGAATAAAATAGGAGACATTACTTTTGGAATTTTAACCTCATATCTATCTATCTATCTATCTATCTATCTATATATCTATCTATCTATCTATCTATCTATCTGTCTGTCTATCCATCTATCTATCTGTCTATCTATCTATCTGTCTATCTATCTATCTATCTATCTATCTATCTATCTATCTATCTATCTGCATTTGGCCTTTTGGCAAAGATCAAAGTGTAGTATCTTTTCTTCAGATGCGGCACTTCCATTTCTCGTTCTCTTTCAGTGGAGGAGAAATCCGTCACGACTGAGACAATTTTAATTTTTGTAGCTTTTCTCCACGTTAAAAAGACCCTGGTGCCTAACTCTGTCCTGTGGGGAGGCATTGTAAATAGGTACCATTATATAAAAGTCACTTTGTGTGTGTGAGTTCCTTCCTCATAGGTTCCGAAACGGCTGAGCCTATCTTTTAAACACAAAAGTAGCTTATATGTTTGGCAGTGTTCTTAGATATGTTTTTTTACAAAAAGTTGCCCTATAAGTATGGAAAATCGAAAATATCCGACCCCCCCCAAATAGTCTTATATTCTTACAGATAAAAAATAAGAACTTTTGCAGGGGAATATTTTATATTACATCCAGCAAGAGAGATAAAAAAAAATCTCAGCAAATCATTTCTTCTTTAAAAAAACCCACATTTATTGCCATCTGGAGATATAGCTCAGTGGTAGATAATTCGACTTTAGATGGAATGAGCCCCTGTTTATGTTGGAGTGTACCGCAGTATTTTATTTTACTTTTTTCTTATTGATGAATTTAATTTACGATAAAAGAAGAGGTACAATTTAAAATCACCGCAAATTATTTCTTCGTTTGCATATTTTAAATATAAACATTATTACGAAGTGACTTTTCCAGGGCATTCTAGCCAAAATACTAGCTGACGTGATATTGTAAACAAACACAGACGTAATTTGATGAACAACATTATCATTATTATTTTTTATTTTATTATTTTACAAATTAGTCGACCGGACAAATTATTCCTCGGAATATATGACATTCCATAGGAGATTGATTCTTTAATACTACATACACATTTGCATAAATTAAAATGATCATGTGTATTGCACAACCGTATATGTACTAGCTAGACAATATGCGTAAAGATGGTATTTTATACGAAACTAAGGCAAATTGAGAAATGAATAACTGGATATAAATAGAGACTAAAACCTGAAAGGTGTAGTTTAGGAGATTGGGATTAAATCAATCAATAATAAAACCAGAAAGGAAGAATAATTATAAAAATAGAAGAAAAAAAAAGCATTAAAAAATTAAATAGATATAAAAATAGAAAATGTTAGAAAAGTAAGAAATAGGAAAGTATGATACGTACTCAATTCGAAGGGAATCGAAGCAAAAAATATTAAAAAAGAAATAAAATAAGGATGGACGAAGTTAGTCCAAACTGCTTGTCCTCTTTAAATAAGAATTATGATATATATATATATATATATATATATATATATATATATATATATATATATATATATATATATATATATATTAGAAGTGAATTTTGGTGTCTGAAAGTAGCTATTTTTGTAATATTTCTAAAATACGTAATGTTTAAATTTGCCCAAATGGTTACGAAACACTTGTAACACATAAGGAAATACACCAAATGATGTTTGATTTTATTTTTTGTTGTCTTGATTTTTGCAATATATATATATATATATATATATATATATATATATATATATATATATACTAGTAAAAGTACCCGTCGTTGACTGGGTTCAAAGACAGCCTACAGAAAATGGACTGATTTATGAAAGTATGATAGGTTATGAAAAGGAAGGCTTGTAAAGAGATAGCTTCGAATTTGGGGGTATCAAAATCAAAGCAAAATATGATGAAAGTAAAAATAAAATAGATAAGCCCCATAATTTATTATACCATACCTGTTCACACTGATACACTTATCACAATATTCAGTGGATCTATATTAAAAAACCTTGTTAAACTTTGTGACATATTTCCATTCTATGGAGGTCAGGCGCGAACGAACACCCCATAATTTTATTATACCATATTTCTTCAAACTGAAACATAATTATCAAAGTATACTTACGCAGATAGATATGAAAAGTCTTTATTAAAGTATGTGCCTATTTCCATTCTATGGAGGTCAGGCGCGAACGCAGACCCCACAATTTTATTATACTATCCCTATTTAAGTTAAAACATACTTATCAAAGTATTATTATGTACATCTATACCAAAAACACGTGTAAACGTTTTTTTTCTTTTAATTCTTAATTTTTTTATTTCTATACTTTGTGGACCAGGCGCGTACGCAGACCCCACAACTTTAATGAATCATCATCATGCCAGATCAAACATACCCATTTCTGTGTCTCGATACATTTTCTATAATTATATGTGACCAGTTTTCTATAATAGTTAAAGGAGCCTATTCGTAACCAGACACACACACAGACGTTCAGCTTTATATATATATATATATATATATATATATATATATATATATATATATATATATATATACTTAGTTCTTTATTATTGATTTGGTTATCTATAACGTCCCATATCGAATAAGAGGACCTTTTATCGATTTGCGATGTTTTAAATAGCGGTAACAATTTCAAACAGCAGACGCTAAAAACTTATAAACCATCTGAATTATTCCACATGTATAAAGTTTGAAACTATTACAAGCGAGGAAAGGCTTTTAATCGATTTATATCGTCTGAAGCTGCCGTACACTGAAATGTAAAATAGTGAATTTTAATAATGTCGATGTGGACAACAATAATAAATACAATGTCTGAGTGTTTTACAAAACAAATTTAGATTTAATAAAACGTAAAACGATTTTTTAGGAAAGTGAACAAGTTCAATTTGGAGAATTATTCCAGAGAATATATCAATGAAATTATTGCTAGTCATCGAAAGTACACTAGTTGAATGTAAAATCAATATCAGATACCATTGACCGCGAATAAAAAAATATCTACCTAGCAAACTCAACAACATAGAAACATTAATTTCATACAATGGCCTGACGAATACCCCACGGCGTTGAGACGTATAAAATCTGTGTATTCATAACTTATTATTGAGTTCGAGTTCTAGTATTACCTAGTATTGAGCATTGATGAAGTAAAAAAATTGCAAAATTTATATAGACAATTTTATGTCGATACATGCAATAAGATCTCTCTATCTATCTATCTATCTATCTATCTATCTCTCTGTCTATGTATATATATATATATATATATATATATATATATATAGAGAGAGAGAGAGAGAGAGAGAAAGAGGAAGAGAGAGGAAGAGATAAAAAAAGAAACACACCAAGTCAAACGTCCATCAACGTTTTGTTCTCATTGTAAAACATCTTGCGTGTGACTTGGTCTGTTCCTGTTTATCTCTCTATCTCTCCTTCATTCTTTCATTTATAAGAAATTCACTTGAACTTTTGGTTTTGATGTACTTGCTTCTGGGCAACACCATATTTACACACATGTTGCATTTAACGTACAATATAAGGGAATAACCCTGACAAAAAATCCAGTTTGGATTAAGGGTAGACCAATGGTGAAACACTATTACACATTTCTGGCAACTCCTGCGACCACATATGCTTGCCTTCCGCCAGACTTTATCTGCAACGCCGAGAGGGAAACCCTGGTAACTGGACACACCTAGGCATCTTTATCATCCGCCCAGGGCTGTATCCGGAGAGGCAATTCCAGTTTCGAAGTTTATAGTCACAGCGGACACCACAATGCACCGAACTAGATGCAGAACGCCATTGTCTTATGATAAATAAAGTTGCTATCCTAGTGTGCAACATATGATTACGCACATAATACTTACGAATCGTTACAAGCACATTGAATAGTTTCCGATTCAGTATATATTTATAACTAATTACAAAATGCTCTACAAAGGGTATTGAGAAATGTTTAATTCAACAATTCAAGTCTTACTAAGAATAACACATACATGTGTTGTGTAATATAGGGGTTTGAAACGTCGGTAGATATATTTGGGTTTGTGTGTGTATAGATAACTATATATTTTTGTATATTGATTTCTAATAGTTATCTCAACGTGTGTAAAAAATTTCAGGGACTCTTCAGAAGACATATGCAGAGTGCAAACATTGAAAAGAACAATACTATAGGTTCCATGCAGCCGGTTCAGGGTTAACCTGTTTGGACCATGGACCTGGAATAAAGATCTTCAACTTCTTTGAAGAAAACGATCAACACAGAAATCATCGGTAAAATAATATTTCACTCCTTTATTCCGATAGTAGTTTCTTCTTGAAGTTGCAAGCATCATTGTAATTTACATTTCTTTATTCCAGTAGTCCCTTTCTATACGAAGTTGCAAGCACCGTTCTTATTGAGTGGATTCGAGTCGTTTCCTAGTCGTTTGGAGAAACGCAAATTTTCTTATCAGCTCCAAAAGTCCAACTTCTCTAATTAACCCCATCTCCACGTCCCATTCAAAGATCCACGCTATCTTAAGTGACCTCTACGTCAGACTGTCAGAGGTCAAAAGTATTTTTAACTAATTCTAATTAATTTAATCGATTTTAAACCAAATTAATTTATAATATTTCTCCAAACATCATCTTTCTAGTTTATATTTATAGAAATATTTATTTCAACCAAAATTTAATTTCAAACAACCAATTTATCCTAGGCTAGCAAGTGTCATATTGCATCAATTTGACTTTCATTTTTGAATTGCTTTTTTTTAGGCTTCATAACCGCTGTTTATTATTAAATGTATATAAGAATACGATGAACCACGCCATGTTCATACATATGTTATTAACTTTCACACACAGTTAAAAAAAAAACAAGAGATCGTTCGATCAGTAACGATGGTGATTGGTGATATATCTTCTTTGCTTACATAAAACAATTCAATTTTATCCATTATAAAATGATTTCGTATCATTTGAATTCTTCTGAACACTGTTCTCATCTTGAGTATTATTTTCTCAATGTTTCCGTCAATGTAACCTCCGACCTTCATGCGTATCTTGTCAAACATGGGAATCTTTCTGTCGAACTCGGGAATCTGTACGGAATTTCAAACTGAACTCTTAATTTGCTTCACGTGTACAGCATGGTCTCGTTCCGCTTGAAATAGCTGGGTAGAAGTCCTTAGTAATTTGCAATTGTATGTTTAGTCTCGCACGCATTAAGGCTTGGAGGTTCAACCTCCAGAAGAGTATAACTGAATCTATCTAGTACTTTATCCACTACACTACTATTTTTACAAAGTACTTTATTAACTGAGCTACTGGTTCTTGCGAATTTCCAAATTTGCCAGAAAGGGTTCGACAAGATACATTTGGAATAGGTCGGAGGTTACATCGACCGAAACGTTGTAAAAATAACGCTCAATTTGAGAACAGTAGTCCGAAAATTCCAAATAATAAGAAAAATAATCTTAATCTAAAAGAATTCAGAAATATAAAATGATTTGTTACTAAATGAAATTATATTGTCTCGTCGAGTGACACAGTGCACTTTTAAATGCAAGGGAAGCAGAGAATAAAGAGGGAATTCCAAAGTCTAGCAGTTCGATGTAACTTCCGATCTACTTCAGGTGTATCTTGTCGAACAGGGGAGTATTTTTTGAGGAATTCCGAAATTTGCAAGTTTAGTGATCTAGTGGAGAAAGTACTTAAATAACATACAAAAGATATAAATAAAACAGACTAAGAGACCTATTTATGTTTTTTTTATATGTCTATATTTTTGCAAACTATACTTTTATATATAGTAGCAGGACCTGTGGAAATTCCACAGCAGTATCTTTCATATGAAATATATTGCTGTTGGGCATTCTTTATGGAGACTCTGCGATATTATTGTAGCCTTTTCGTTAAAACTATAAAAATAATCATCTAATAATCTGGTTCATGTAGCGTTAGAATATCTGGTTCATGCGGTTTGTCTGCAATATGCTTAGGCATATTTCTATCGCCTGGATGGCCGACACGAACGGAAACCCAACGATACACACACACACACGCGCATACACACACACTAACATATATATATATATATGTATATACACGCATACACACATACACACAAACACACACACACACACATATATATATATATATTGATAGATGTTGTTTTGTTTTGCTTTTAGCAATATGTTTTGAATGAATTCAATTACCTACGAAAGTGCACTTTTACCCAAATGCGAGTTGGGAACAATTTTCCCTTTTAACCAACTTGGTACCCCCACATGGGGAGCGGTATATATATATATATATATATATTATTTTTAAAGTGTAATTATCCACTGACATAGATCTCGCTAGATACAGCCACTCTGATGAGTCATAGACGACGAAACACGTGTCAGTGGATAACTGCATTTTAAAAATAATATATATATATATATATATATATATATAAATGTCCCCTACAAGGCTCATGTAAAATTAAAAATGTTATCTATAGCTGCACAGTATCAAAAACTCCAAATCTACATGAACCTATTAACAACCATAACTCAACTACCAGATTAAATAATAACACCAACTTAAACCAATCTACCGATCAATTACTAATCAGCCCACCATATAATAATCCAACAACAGACCTAACGGAAAATAATCACAATAAGCAAGAGGTAATATATTTTGGTTCTACATCTGGCCTAATAAAACATAGAATTTCAACGCACAAACATTCTTTTAAAAATAACTCTCTGTCAAACCAAACTACTCTATCCAACTATATTTGGCAACTAAAAAACAGCAATATTTCTTTCAACTTAAAATGGCGAATAATTGAGACTTGCAAATCATATAAACCAGCAGAGATATTTTGTGCACTATGTACAAAAGAGACCCTAAAAATTTTAAAATATGAAGATATACAAAATACAACCAAACTCTTAAATTCAAGACAGGAGCTTATATTTACATGTAGTCATAAACGTTGGTTTAAATTTAATAAATATAAACCACCTTAAATCATTAAAAATTACTTATTAGTAAAAATAGATTACATTTCTTTTTAATAAATTAAGTTAGACTAATTATCTCCCTTACACCCTTCAAATAAATAAAGTAAAGAAAACATGACAATTATCTCCCCTTAAAATATGTAATTGCACAAGCAACATTCTATATATAAACCGTAGCGTCTTTAAATCAAAAATACGCTAACAGAAATAATTTATTGCACGAGCGTCACCCCCTTTTAAAATTCATCATTCAATAAGATAAAAAGCTATAGCAAACATCTAAATGAGTATTTTAACTATAGTTCCTGATTTCAAAAAGCGAAAAATTAAAAGGTAAATATCTCTATATATTTTTAAAGCAAATTTATAATGTAAATCAAATCTATATTTTTCTCTACTTATTTCTATCTCTAACCCATATTAATTTTCTTATAAATTTTAAATCCAGACCTTTTATTTCAATTTTTTCAGATTCATGTGCCTTACTTTTAATGCTAGGTTTATTTATGGTGTCTTTTAAATTCAATAAAAACCCTTAAAAATTTGCTGACGAGGAGACCTTGCTTATTAAAAAACTATATGTAATTATTGTACGTAACTTGATGTATACCACAATAAAAATCATTGTTTTCCGAAACGACCGTACAGATAATTGATTTTGTTGTTGTTCCTTCTTATGAAACGGATTTTTAATTTAATTATTATTTGATTTTTAAATTTTAAATTATCAATCACATTACTTAATATATATATATATATATATATATATATATATATATATATATATATATATATATATATATATACCATCTTTAGACAGGACATATACATATACTACTCTTGGATCCTAACCAGAAGGTATATTTTAGTTTCACGTACGGTCCAAAAGCAACATTATTTTTACACAATAAAAAAAAATGTTTACATTTCTTCTTCTGTGATCGACGATCTTATTTATTAAGCTAGAATAGAAGGTGATAACATAGTATTATCATTAAATTAGCGTCTCTATATAGTAATTTAATGTTCCTAATAGGTTTTCATTTTCCATCCTCCTTTTTAATTAATTAATTCCGATGGAATAATTTATAATATGAAAATCGTGACGCACCTAGTACGTACGTTACAGGTACTACGGCTTTAATATATATAGATATTTACTAACGAGTATCTCCTTATGAGATTAGTGTATCTTGGTTGAAATATTTATTTTCAATGTTATTTTTGTTTTGGTTCACCAAAAAGAAAGCACATTGGCACTGAGATATAAGTGGCTGCTGTGAATTAGACACATTCAAAGTGGGGAGTTGTACAGTATGATTCTTTATTCACAGTGGAGTAGTGTTGCCACATATGGGCTATTGCATGTACCACTAGCCTCTTCCTCTTGGATACGGTTCGAAAAAAAAGTCTCCAGCGTAATTGGCTCCACTATGTAAACAAGGTTCCAACCCCTGTCCCATCACCGCAATGTTGTATTCCTGTGCCTGTTTTACAAGTATTTTCATGGAATGTGCTCTGATAAAATAATTGCACTTGCCCCCCCCCCGACGTACATATTCCCGAGAAACATGCTTAGCAACAAAATTACACCCCTTCGCTGCTGAGGTCTCTAAATGCCAGAAAGCTTTCTACTCTAATAACTTCTTCCCTCGAACAGCTAGACTTTGGAATTCCCTTCCTGCTCCCTGCTTCCCTGACTGCAATGATATCTGTAAATTCAAATGTAACGTAAACTAATATCTTATTAATCTTTCCTAGGATGATTTACATTAGTAGCCCCTTACGTCTAAGTGGCGATATGCCTTGTTTGGGATGAAGGTAAGCAAAAAAAAAAAAAAAAAAAAGAATAAAATAAAACAAAAAATTACATTTAAACGTTTACATGTTAATACAGTCAGGAAAACAGGGAGCAGTGAAGGAAAACCAAAGATTAGAAGTTCTTGGAAAGAGTATCTTCATTATATACCAAATTTAAATGAAGAAATCAAAAAGATAAAAGAATACTGACCGAATGTGTTATAGGTGGCCCAGTGTCTGATGGAATTCGAACGCTTTTCTGTGTGATTGAATATTAATGTAGTCAATATCTAACTATCTAATTCCGTAAACTAATGCTAATTAAAATAATGCTTTTTATGCACGAGTGTGCAGTGGCCGAAAAGTTGTGAACTTATCATTAATTAACACAAGGTTAACACTGATGCGTGTGCAGAACAATAAAATATCTCATATTTTTATATATGCAAATTAAGCAATGCACGCGCTGACGTCAAGTGCAGGAGGTGAAAAAAAAGGAGAAAAAGAGGACAGCACGTGGTTGAGACGAGAAGGAAAGTGTCCGAGGAAGATGGACGTATGAAGTCCGGGTGAGAAAGCGCTGTATGTGGCCGGCGTTAGGTGGCGAGGACAGAGACTTTTAAAAAGCACTTGTTTTATGGCACAATGTTGTAAAGCGCATGTGCCCATGAAAAGAGTTGAAAGTTAATAAAAGGTGTTGTTTTGTAGGAAACACAATTAAATGCATTGCATTTGTATTTAAAAAATGCTGAGTTCTTTCCCTTTTTATTTGCTGCTTTGAAACGAAGTCTTAGACAACGTGTGTGTGTGCAAGTGCTTGAAATGTAATAACACAGGTCGAATGTAACGGCCACATCACGTTACAGCTGCTAGTATTTCTCTACTCTATCATTATTTTCATGAAAGATGGATGATTGAGCTGTACATTTTGCTTTCTGCTTGTAAAACATTCGCAGCATAACTCATCGCCTTTCATCCTCTATGTGTCTAACGCCGGTTAAACTTTCTACAGACAGATCTTCTTTGAAAGAGATTCCCAGCTGTGGAACACGTTACCAGTACACTGCTTCCATGTAGATTATATTATATTCGTTTTCAAATCCAATGTCTACAAATACTTTCCATAGACGATCACTTAAATTGTCATTGCTCCCAGGTTCACTCTGACCCGGAGTGGTAGTACCTGTTAGGGTTCCAACTATGGGTTAAATAGAAACCGACTTGAAAACAACAAATATATTCTATTAAAAAAAATTTCTTCAAAATCTTTGGATTCAGCATTAAATAACCTGAAAAGGGTTGATATGCTGTAAAACAAAAACAACCAGCCAACCAGAATAAAAATAGATATAATGTGAAAACTACATGTGCTTACGTTCAAAAATATCTGCTGACCATTTCTTTTGATCTGAGTCAAAATTTGATAAGATAATAAAACTCCTTCAGAAAAGAAAACTCTTAGATATTGAATTATTTTTTATTAAAATCAACTTACATTTAATTGCAAAGAAAAATAATTTGCATCAGACTTTGGGTTTTCGTATCCGTTTTTCGAATTAACCGCGTTTCTTCGAAGCCGAATGGGAATATGTAAACGGCGCACGGCCACACGCAGAGCCGACAGCAACGGGTAGAAAAATGCTATTTAACAAGAGAAAAAAAACGCAAAAGAACAAATCACAAATACAGACATTTTTCAACTGCAGACAGATTGAAAACTCGGCAGAAAATATATTCATAAAATGAAAAAAAAATAAACAGGAATATGTACTTTGGACATAGCATATTTTTAGGTACGTACGGAGGTTTTTGTCTGTGTGAATTTTTATATACTAACACACGTATATATATATATATATATATAGCAAAATGGTAATTAGTAAAAACCTGAAGGAGGTGCTCAATACTATTGCAGAGCAAACATACATATTTTTTTATTTTATTACCGTTTTATCTGTTTAGTTACACATCTTTCTGTTACCGAGTCGTATCAACGATCCAGTAAGTTCGTCAGACTTGAACAGAAGTGGTTATTATGATTTGGAAAGACTAATATCGTTCTTCCTAATCATAATAACCACTTCTGTTCAAGTCTGACGAAGTTGCTGGATCGTTGATAGGATTTGGTAACAGAAACATCTGCAATTAAACAGATGAAACGGTAATAAAATAAATATATATCTATATACACGCATACACACTCACAAGCACCTGAATATGCGTGTGTGCGTGACTGCATATGTATATATATACACGTGTGTTGGTATATATAAATATACACGCACGCACACGCACGCATACACACATACACACACACTGACACACGAACACACACATTTATATATATATATATATATATATATATATATATAAAAGAGCAAATAGTTATTAAAACATGCTAAAAACACTTTGAAAAAGAGTTAAAAATATATTTAATCTGAAAAGGAAACATTTGATAAGTGGATAGTCCTTAATCCGCGGAGTTGCGAAGACATACTTTTTCTTCTCACCAGAGGGTAGGAATTAGCAAAATGCGGGATCGGATTTTACATACAAAAGTATTTGATGAAACTGCAAGTAAGTCAAAGATCTTACTTGATAACAAAAAGTGAAGCAGATGGAATATGGTGAATAAAAGGGTGATTTCACCTGAATGGATAGTCTGGTGAAAGGTAAAGTATCCAATGACAGTAAAATCCAAAAAGGTAAATCCAAGAAAGTTAATTAAATTTCCATTAGCAGAAGTAAAATCAAAGGAAATCGCGTAATTGGAAGATGGTCCAAAATAATACAAAAGGCCGAAATCCGTGGAATAATTCACAAATATGTACAAGGAAAAAGGGGAAAAATTCCAATGATATTAATAAAAAAAATAAGATATACGTTATGTGTTTCCTTTTCAGATTAAATATGTTTTTTAACTCTTTTTCAAAGTGTTTTTTTAATGTTTTATTAACTATTTGCTTTTATTATAAGCTCTATCTCCTATTTGGTTTTATCGAGCTTTTACATCTGGTTGAGATTACTTTATAAATATTAATTCTTTAATATTTATTATATACTTTAGTTTTACCATCTTGGATCATTTTGGTAAATTTTATTCTAATTTTTATTTCATATATATATATATATATATATATATATATATATATATATATATATATATATATATATATGGGTAGTTATTTTTGTGTATATCCGTTCGAAACGTTGAGTGAAATTTAAATCCGGCTTCAAAAAACCCCCGTAGTTAACAACATCACGTGGACTCTTCATCGAACTATCTCTCATTACATCATGTCGTGGAAGAAGAGAGAAAAAAGATTGATAAAGGAGTTTTACTTCGAAATATATTTCTTTAAAAATAAACACCTGTTTATTTTATACAAAATGTTTTTTTTTGCAGTTTTAGCTTCAAATGTACTTACACACACACACACACACACACACACACACACACACACACACACACACATATATATATATATATATATATATATATATATATATATATATATATAAAACGGAGCTATTAAACCTAACACAGTGATGTGGGACAAGGCGGGAAATAGAGGTAATTTTAATAAACATTAGTATCCCCGACGAAGTTGGGCTTAGATTATTGGGCCTCATTTTCTTTTTTCAGTCCGTCAAATCCAAAGTAGCTGAGCAGCGGCTTGGTTCCCACCAGTTTTGGCAAATAGAAAACAAGATCCTGAACAGAAGCGTGCGTTCTATCCTAACCATCATCAATGGACCTGAGGTCATCTCGTCAGCATTAGACAAGGCCAAACTATTTGCCAAGAACTTTACAGCTAATTCTACCCTTTGCGACGAAGGCCATGAACTCCCCGTATTTCTTCCCATAACAGACAACACACTATGCAACATACAAATATCTGTGCGTAAGGTCGCCAAGCTAATCAAGAATCTTGACAGTAAAGTAACTGGCTGAGACGGCATTCCAATTATAGTGTTGAAAAAGCTTCGACCAGAACTTTCCCCCATACTTACAAAACTGTTTAAGCGTTGCCTTTAGGAGAAGTGCTTTCCAACACCCTGGAAAATCTCATCAGTATGCCCTATATCTGAGAATTCAGGTGAAAAATCAGCTCCCTCTCAGTACAGACCAATAAGTCTCCTATGTGTCATGAGTAAGTTGCTGGAATCCATATTAGATAAAGAAGTAGTCAACCACCTCAACAGAAACAACCTTCTTAGTGACATGCAATATGGTTTCCGTTCTGCTAGATCTACAGCAGATGTGCTAACGGTTATATCTCATAGGATTAGTGAATCTCTCGACAAAGGCTTCCTTTCTAGGGAAATTGCTCTTGACATATCAAAGGCCTTCGATAAGGTATGGCATAAAGGCCTACTTCACAAGATTTCCAGCTACGGTATAACTGGAATTTTTTTCTAAATTATTAAATCATTTCTCTCTGATAGGCTCATAAGAGTAGCGGTTAATGGTCAGAAATCAGAGGCCCGCAATATTAATGCTGGAATCCCTCAGGGATCAATCCTGGGCCCAAATCTCTTCTTAATCTACATTAATGATCTCCCAAAAACACATACTTAAATCATTCGTTGACATCTATGCTGATGACACGACCATCTATGGCAACACATCAAAGGCCATAAATGATAAAGTTCTCTCTAAATCTCTCTCCTCTGATCTTGAGTGCGTGGAACAGTGGGGGAAGAGGTTACTTTTAAAGGATCTAAAACCAAGCTCCTATCTTTACATCATCAACGCTCTGATCCCCATCTGGCATCAATTGAAATGGATGGCTCTCGTCTTGGGGAGGCTCAATGTTTTGACAAGCTTCTGGATGTGTACCTTTACTCCTGATCTGAAATGGAACACATACATCAAGTCTGTTGCCCGGGTCGCTGGGAAAATGGTAGGATCCTTCTACCGCCCCAGAAGATATCTCACTACTGATGCAATTCTCTATCTATATAAAAGCGAGGTACGTCCAATGATGGAGTACTGTTGCCACATCTGGGCTGGAGCTGCTAAACACAGCCTATCCTGCCTTGACAGAGTACAAAATAGACTTCGTAGCTTAGTGGGGGATGCACTTTTCTCTTCCCTGTAACCTCTCTCTTCCAGAAGTGATGTCGAGCCTGTGTTTGTTTTATTGTTATTTCCATGGCAAGTGCTCGTCCGAGCTCGAATCTCTGGTCCCCCTCGCTTATCTTTCACGAAAAGCCCCCGTCTAGCTGAAGCCACTGTCAGTAATTTTCCCCACTCTTTATTTGTTCCAAAATCCAAACGTAGATTCCATGAACAAAGCTTCTCTCTCAGAAGTGAACGCCTGTGGAACTCTCTTCCGTTTGCCTGTTTCCCACCGTACTACAACTTGGATGGCTTCAAGTCCAACATAGACAAATTCCTGATGAATCACCCCTTAAGTAAGACACTTTATCAAATCTCCAATACTAACGATTACTACGATACTATCCTACTGATTACTGTTCACGCAATAATCCTTATTCCCGAGTGGCTTCCGGGCCTTGATAAATGGTGACAGCCATGTAAAAAAATATGTATCTTACTAGAATTCGGTGCAGCAGTATCTTTAAAATGTATCTAACTATCAAATCTATTTGCGGTGTATACGAACTAAGTCGAAGGCTGTTTGGATTTGTGAGATATAGCAGTGTCGCCTCGCCCCGACTTATCTATCGACATTAACGTAGAATTCTATACAAATGGACGAACCGAGACGCGACGGGAAGTAATAATCTATCGGATTTAGGTGTAAATAAGAAACACATTCATTTCTTAGGAAGGAAACATTTACCAATCCAGGGATACATGGTTGGTGCACTCAGATAATACATTCTCATAGATTTATTAATCTCCTGACGTATATATATATATATATATATATATATATATATATATATATGCATATATATATGTATGTATGTATATATACATTTATATATTGCTTTGAAAAAATTATAATAACCATATATATATATATATGTATGTATATATATATATATATATATATATATATATATATATATATATATTGCTTGGAAAAAATTATAATAACCAACCCTAGAGGCCCCTTTTACTAACCAACTCATCTGGAGTTAATCGTTGGCTTTAAAATATACAAAATACGAATCAAATTAACACGTAAGAGGAAATACTTGGAGATATTTGAGCAAGAATAAAGAGCAAAAGAGGGACATAAAAGGCGAATGAGAATTCGTATAAAATATATATACAATAAAATATAAAAATATGTAAATATGAGGAGGTATGAGAACGATTCTGCTAGTGGCGATAAAATGGATTGTTTTAGAGTTTTGGACTGAGCTGACTCTTAAAATCCTCTGAAGATTTTGGAGTCAATCTAAATTCTTTTACGTAAACCGTCGACTTGCCAAGAAAAAGAATTCGTAGGATCAGAGATATTTTTTAATGGTTCCCACATCCCTTTCATCTTAATTATACATATATATTATTTTATTCGTGTTCCTCACTTTTTTTCTCTCTTTTAAAATTTTACTCATGGATTTCCGAGTATATGGGAATTTGAATTCATCTTTTGTATCTTTCAAGTCCAACGATTACTTCCCGATGAATTTGTTGGCGAGAAGAGCCCCTAGGGTTTGTTTTTATATTTCTTTGAAATCTTGAGACACTTTTTGTACCATTAAAAAGTGCTCCCTCTCTCTTTCTCTCTCTCTCTCTCTATATATATATATATATATATATTTATATCTAGCCGCACAGATGAGCTGTGAAACAGCGAAACAGTACTGTATGTGGATGATTTTTTGATACGAAACGGATACTGTAAAGAATTGTAAATTTCGACGGAATTAAAATAATACAATTGTAAGATGGTCAACATCATGAACTTTGGAATATAAGATTTTGTAATTCATTCATTATATTGCTCTGTAATTAAACAGAACGTCTTAAATAAGGACTTGTATATATTATAAGGAAATAAAGTATATTTTCACAGAAATTATGTATATATATATATATATATATATATATATATATATATATATATACGAGCAAACAGTTAATAAAACATGTTAAAAACACTTTTAAATGAGATAAAAACATATTTAATCTGAAAAGGAAACACTAGATAAGTGGATAGTCCTTAATCCGCGGGGTTTCGAAGAAATACTTTCCTTCTCATCAGAGGGTAGGAATTAGCAAAATGCGGGATCGGATCTTGCATGCAAAAGTATTTGATGAAACAACAAGTAAGTCAAAGATCTTACTTTATAACAATAGAGTGAAGCAGAGGGAATATGGTGAAGAAAAAGGTGATTACACATGAATGGATAGTCTGGCGGAAGATAAAAAATACTGTGACTATCCATTCATGTGTAATCACCTTTTTCTTTACCATATTCCCTCTGCTTCACTTTTTTTGTTTTCAAGTAAGATGTTTGCTCGTATTATAAGCTCTATCTCCTATTTGGTTTTATCGAGCTGTTACATCTCTCTGAGATAACTTTATAAATATTAATTCTTTAATATTTATAATATACTTTAATTTTACCATCTTGGATCATTTTGGTATTTTAATTGCAATTTTATATATATATATATATATATATGTATATATATATATATATATATATATATATATATATATATATATATATATATATATATATATATTTGTCTTTTACTCACGTTGACCTCTAACAAGGCGTATCCCTACTTGGACCATGCCGAGAGAAAATTACCAAGATGTTAGTTTACGTTACATTTCAACTTCTGCATATCAGTACAGTCAGGAAACAGGTAGCAGGAAGGGAATTTCAAAGGTTAGCTATTCTTGGGAACAAACTATGACAGTAAAAAGCTTTCTGGCATTTAGAGACGTCAACAGTGAAGGGGTGTGAGTTCGTTATCAAGCCGGCTTGTCGAGTATATTTACGCCGAGGCGAAACAAGTGCAACGATTTCATCAAATAACATTTCATTATGATATTACTAAAACAGACACAGGGATGCAATATTGCGGTGATGAGACAGAGGTTGGAGCTTTTCAAAAGCAACTTGAAACAAATAAGAAAAACTGTTTTAAAACACACTAAGATACAGAAAAATTATTTCATTTTATTTTTTCAAATTTTATCTTAAAAAAGAAGAAAAGAATAGATCTGAATGTGTTAATGTGTTTTAAAACGGGTTCAGTGTTATTCTCTCTCTCTCTCTCTCTCTCTCTCTCTCTCCATATATATATATATATATATATATATATATATATATATATATGTACTAGCAGGTTGGATTGACATTACTCGGGATTGAATGATACTCATCGAGTGTTCAACACTCCCATATTTTTTATTAGCATCGAAATCGATGAAATAGCCCATTTTGCAATCAAATCGACTGGTTGCCTAAGGGACCCATCGCGATGCACCTAAAAGAAGCCGAACATGCTCCTCCGTTGTAACAAAGTTCATAATATATTGTAGTCTACATTGTACTGTAAAAACTTACTGTTGATTTTATAAAATTAATTTTCTATATAATGGCTTGCATTAAAGTTTAAAATACAAAAGTAGAGATTTCATGTTTCAATTGTGCTCAAAGCAAAACCATTTATTTCGGATGCCAGAGAACATATCAAAAGATTTTATATGCTTGATCTTTCTGGTTGCATGGCAATAATGGCTTGAATGTTATTTAAAAATGAAAAAAGTCAAGTATCTTTGCGAAATTGTGCTTTAAACAGAAACATTCATTTCGAACGTGCTCCTGTTATATCAAAGAACCTACTGTTTAATTTATATGTCGCCTTTTCTGCTTGTGGGGTAATAAAATTCTCAAATACGTTTGTGATGTTAGTCTTTTTAGCTGTAAACTTTAGTTAAAATCGCTAGACTTCTTTCATCGTTTTTTTAATTATCGACTATCGATACATATCGAAGCATGCAGATGCAAACCCTATCTAAAACTGCTGCCAGAAAACTGAAGTATATGTATGTGAAATTTCAAAAATATCGGCACGACCGTTTAGGCGTTCATAGAGAACGGACTCAAACGCATACACACAAAATTCGATTTATATATTAGCAGATATTACAAAAATGTAGTCTCTGTTCTTCATTCCACAATCGTGTTCAATTAAGAAGCCTTCAACGGTCTTAATGGAAAAACTGTTCAAATATTCTTGTTCAATCATCAATCTCAAATATGTTTGTCCAGTAAATTAATTTAATCCGGAGCGTCTTTCTAGAAACATTGCATTGCTTCCAATGCATTCCTGCATAAAGTGTCGCATGTACAAAATCGATTTAATCGGTTTTAGGCCAACAGAGCTGCCCTTAATTAATATTAAAGATCCCAGATCAGGAAGCTTGAGCGCAGCAATCTTTTTTCTCCTGTTGATCGGATGATGCGGGTCAAATAAATGTGACAGAAATAAATGAATAAAAGAAAAGATAATTTACTAGTTTAATTTCGTTAATTATTAACACGGAAACTCACTTCGGCATTACGGACCAACATATGTTTGCTTAAATTATGTTTCCATTAAATAAACATTAAACATTTGATTATAACATGTTACGGTTCTGTAATGGCCTGAAAAAAAAGACATGGCCTATTAATTAGTGGAAACAAAATATATTCAACAGAAAACAAATGCAAATAAAGAGCGTGGTTATACGTCAGTCCGACTGTCACGCGTGCTAGAATCATGCATATCTTGTGTGCTACGCCGAGAAACATATTTTCATGGCGTTTATATTAAGTCGAAGAATTCAATATTATCCGTAGTGTGGACACACCAGATCATAATAATTTGATGGTTACACGATAAATGCTGATTACAAGCTGGCCTAACAAAAACACCGTTGTAGAGATTCCCCACAAGAGATAAGTATAAAAATAACGATGCATACATTATAAAATGGAATTATATGTGATATTTTTCTAAATATAATATAATGCTAGCAGGACCTGTGGAAATTCCACAGGGAACTCGTTCATATGTAATATATCAATGTTGGCATTCTGTAGATGTTTAGTGCAAATGGACACTTTCTTTTTTGTTAAAACTGCAAAAGTATTTATCTAAGCTAGCACGAACGCCCGGCAAAGCCCGATAGTAAAGTAAGCTTAAATATTATATTTTAATTTTTGCAGATTTCGTATATATTATTATAGAGTATATGTTCTATCGACTTTTATGCATTATAAAGTTGCGATTTCAAAAATAAAAACAATATATCCATATGACTTGGATCCATTATCTTGAATCAAACCGAAATAAAAACTTATGATATATATATATATATATATATATATATATATATATATATATATATATATATAATTTGGGTAGGTTATCCATAAAAAGGTGTTGAGTGAAATAATATGAAAATTAAGTAAGATACGTGTTACATTGAACACGTTAAAGCCAAATAGCTGCAACGCGAATTTTTGTTTTTACCTTTATAAAATTAAAAAATGCTTATTTTTAAAGAGATATATTTCGGAGATATACACTCCTTTTTCAATCTATGTATATTACTATATTTTTTTCCTCTTATTCTTCGCCATGGTGTTGGATGGGAGAAATTGAGTTGAGTCCACACAATGTTAGCTGCGGATTTGTCTGTAGCTGGATAAATACGCGTGGCGCGCGTGGTTTGAAAATTTGGGTACGTTATCGATTAAGAGTCGTTGAGTGAAATTTGAAAATTAAATTAGGGTAGGTTATTCAGGCGTATTTATCCAGCTACAGACAAATCCGCAGCTAACATCATGTGGACTCAACTTAATTTCTCCCATCCAACACCATGGCGAAGAATAAGAGGAAAAAATATAGAAATATATATAGATTGAAAAAGGAGTGTATATCTCCGAAATATATTTCTTTAAAAATAAACATTTGTTTATTTTATAAAGGTAAAAACAAAAATTCGCGTTGCAGCTATTTGGTTTTAAAGTGTTCAATATAACACGTATCTTATTTAATTTTTAAATATATATATATATATATGTATATATATATATATATATATATATATATATATATATATATATATATAGTGAGTTATAAAATATATATGGCGATTAAGCAACACTGGATATTCCACGTTTCATCCGCACTAGGAATCTTCAGGCTTATGCGCGAATTTTGTGGTTGTTTTTTTTATATACGCATCTTCTATTGAGATTTTAGTAAGCCAATCAGCTTTCTTGTATCCACCGCGCCCTTCCTATCAGCCAATGAGCATGCACTTATCGGACAAAGGCCTATTTGATTGACTTGTTCCTTGGTGTGTGCTCTATTTAGCCTGGATATCTAGTTTCTTGATCTGTTTTAAAGAGCCCCAACACCTATTAAACTGTAGAAGAAAAATAGCAAACAACTGTGTTCACAAGATAAAATTTATTCTAGGATAGCGATACAAAATAGTTTTAAAACTAACAAAAACAATAGAAAATAAACAAATAAATAAATTAAATAAACATGAATATACATAAACGATCACACATATATGTATGTATATATATATGTATATATATGTGCATATATGTATGTACATATATATATATATACATTTATATATAAACTAACATAAAAAAACACTAACCTAAATTTAAAACAAATCAAGAAACTAGATATCCAGGCTAAATAGAGCACACACAAAGGATCAGGTCAACCCAATAGGCCTTTGTCCGATAAGTGCATGCTCATTGGCTGATAGGAAGGGCGCAGTGGATACTAGAAAGCTGATTAGCTAACTAAAATCTCAATAGAAGATGCGTATATAAAAACAACGAACAACCAAAAAATTCGCGCATAAGCCTGAAGAATCCTAGAGTGGATGAAACGCGGAATATTATGTGTAGCTTAATCGCCATATATATCTTATAACTCTCTAACTAGCTCTACCTACGTATTGAGCACTTTTGAAGTAAATACTTAAAGTTTACGCATAAATTTATACTTTCGTATATTAATTTTATTTGAGTAAATTAAGTATAAATATATATATATGTATATATGATTGTTGAGCTGGATTAAATCCGACGATATGAAATAAAATGGAGGTGGAAGGACCTGGATACTCAACGTTTCGCCCGATTTATGCGGGCTTCTTCAAGAGGGATGGTCATTGACGAGAGAGTCGTAGGATTGGGGCTATATATAATGATGGGGGAGAGCAGCGTGTTTTCCTTATGTAAATTAGATGTCATATATACATGTATATACATTTTTTTTTTTGAGAGAAGAACTAATTAGAGTAAACTAGTGTATTGGATTACGTCTAAAAGATAAAATATCGTAGAGATTAAAAATTGTGTTTGGAAATATAGCGGTGATAGATTAAATAAATAAAATGACACGAGATTACGAAATAATCTTTTTTTTTTTTTTTTTTTTTTTGAAATTAGAAATAATTGAATTGGGATAAAATAGCGCAGTAACTTAAAAGATGGTATCTAAAAATAAGAATAGGTGATAAAATGGAGTCTAAAAATAGATAATGATAAAATACAGTAAATAAGTAAAATAAAAATAAAATTAAGTGAAATTACGATTTTTTTTTTTTTTCGCGTTTAACCGGTGTCTAAGTTGTTTTCTTTGATAATTATTTTCGACAGAAAGGGAGCAACGTGGAAAAAACCTTTTCTTTGCTTAATTATATTGCTGGAATGGGAGATTATAGCTGACTCAATTAAACGTCGTGTGGATCTGTTATGTATGTGTTTAAGGAAAGTTGCTTTGTTAAAATCAAAATGGTGGTCGTTTTCCATGATGTGACAAAATATGGCGTTGAGTGTATTGTTGTTTTTTACATCTCTTTTGTGTTCATATATTCTATACGTAGGAGAAACTCAACGTAATTTAAATAAAAGAATTGAAACTAAAATAAAAATAAATACGTAAGATATTAATAATAATTAACTACATTATAATGTTGATGTGTAGTTTACGACGCGGCAAGACCGGTCGACCTACTAGTAATATATAGTTTTAATAATATATAATTTTAATCATACACAGGGTATCCACAAAATCTAGCTACATTATGTAGACAGCATTTGGTATATTATGTTGCCAAACTTTGTTGGCACCTTATATGGAGTTATAATAGTATAAACTTGTAATAATATATAATTGTAATTATAAATAGTTTTGACATTATATAGTTTTAATGGTATATAGATATTATATAATATAGTTATGATAATATATGAACGTGATATATATTATATGGTTATAATAATATATAGTTATAAAATATAAATTTATAAAAATATATAGCAATATAGTTGTAATAACACAGTTATACAGTTTTAATAATATACAACAATAAAAATATGCAGTTATAATAATATATAATGTTATGAAATATATATATTTACATTACTATATATTGTCACAGCTGTATAAGCTGTGACAATATATAGTAATGTAAATATATAGTTATAATAATATATAGTTATAATTATATATAGTCATAACAATACATAGCTGTAATAATATATTGCTATAATATTATATAGTTGTAAACATATATAGTTATATATTATTTTAATTGGACTTCATTATTGAGATGAGTATTATTTATATTAATTTATTTATTGCGGACTATTATTCTCATCTTTATTAGTTGTTGTTTCACGAGGTTTGGGCCAACTATTCCTCTGGCCTTCGTCAGGTGGTAACTGCGACGGATAGAAACTTCGAATCTCCTAACTGACTTTTCAGCAATAACTGCCATCCGTAATTGTTGTCATCTCACCACGTATTTTGGCCAAGTAAGCCTCTGGCCGGCTTTGTAATAGTTGTAATAATATATTGTTATAATATTATATAGTTGTAAACATATATAGTTATGTTAACATATAGTTGTAATAATATATTGTTATAATCTATAGTATTATATAAAAAGAAATTTTGTCTGTATGTGTGTTCGCTTCCTACGAACTTCTAAACGACTGAGCGGATTTTTAAAAAATTACACACAAATGTACATTATGTACCTGGCAGTGTTATAAGATATATTTTGTATGGAAATGTCTTTGATAAATTTCGATAATCAATGATCGAAAAATCCAATGAACGAAATATGAGGAAATGTTGACTAAATTAACGCATTATGCAGCCTTACGTCCCTTATATTTGAGAAGATTTATTATCACTCAAACCGAAAGTCCCGTAAAATCGACGCTGTTTATTTGATATGACAAGGTCGTATTCTAAGTGAATGTTTATGTTTAGAACATAATTGAACCATGATATTTGATATTTACATTTTAAACTTGAAACTATCTATTATAAAAATCTCACCTGTCTGTTAGTGTGTGCGTATGTATGTATGTATGTATGTATGTATGTATGTATGTATGTATGTATGTATGTATGTCTGCCTAAAACTTTCGACAAAGGCGGCGAATTTTGACGAGATCGGTATCATTTTGAAGCTCGGACGACAAATATCGAAAAATTGGCAAAAAACTCTTTTTTCACCCTCAGCTGGGCACTTTTCGACAGGGAGGGTCTCCTTTTTAGCCAATATTTTCGAAAGTCATCGCGTCTTTTTTATTGTCTAGCCTGAATTTAAACCTACGTCACTTCCGGCTTGGCGATGGCTGCAGCAGCTAACGCGTCACGTTTATTTTTTTTCACTTCAAAAAAGCTACAATAATATCAGAGCACCTCCATTTACACTGGACGTCTACGTCTACAGAATGCCAACATCAATATATTACATATGACTTTCCACAGGCCCAGCTAGTATTAAATAATTGTATTAATATATAGTTTTAATAATATATAGTTGAAATAATATTTAGTCATAATAGAATTTAGTTGTGATTATATATATTTGTGATAATATATAGTTATAATAATAGTTATAATAATATATAGTTGTGATAATATAAAGTTTTAATAGTATATAGTTGTAATAATATATAATTGTCACGTTTGATTAGGTTATGTATTCATTATGTAACATATTCCCCGATGTTCATTCGTTCTCACTTGAGGGATAACTGATATGCAGTCATCCTTTTGGGCAAATTAGGTTGTGGTTTCTTTTGTATTCTTGATTTACACGGGCTTAATTCGATGAGTTGCAACGCGTCGTCCTCGCATCAACGAATATGAAATATGTATGATGGTCAGGTGAAGAGGAAACTATGATTTGGCGGGAACACCTTCATTTCTTCTTTTGTTACCGTCGAGAAAACATTTTTTTACCTTTTTTTGTTTACTTTTTTAATCAATAAATTACGCGATTTTCGTCTTCTGTCTCGATTATTCATATTTTTTTTTTTCACTTTTTTCTTGTTTCGCTCTGACACATGCCAATCGATAGGCATTTGCCCAATTCTGCATCTCCCATTTTCCGTTTTTGTTGCCAACAAAACAAACTCTAATTCCCAGAACGGGATCCGTTTACTTGCTGATCGATTTCGCGGAATCATTCGATGGTTGAATGAAAAACAAATCACGAAAGGTGATATGAGAAAAATTCAAGATGAAGATAACATAGTTCCGAGCTTTTCATGTTTGGTAAAATAGTAAACGCTTGGTTGTTTCCCAATGTTTGATCAATTGCATATGCACACAGACATACACACACATACGGACATACAAGCATACACACATACACACATACGTATATATATATATATATAATTATAATTAGTAATTTATTTTTACAGTTAAACTTCATAAAATATAATTAATCAATGAAATAATTATATTATGTAAAAAGATAATGCGGTATACCTTTAAAGTATAATAGAGCCCTTACACAACCCCCCCCGCAAAATATCAAACGTATTGAAAAATTAAAAAATCTCTCATATTGAAAACAAAAAGGTTAATTCATTCTAACAAAATTGTATATATTGCTTGAAGTCTGTTTAAACGTAGAAATACACATAATAAAAATATTTATTTAGTATAACAATTATATTAACATAAAAATATATTTACATTGTACGAAATAAGTTTAATAGCGTGAACAAATATAAATAAAAAAAATAGTTTCGTATAAAAACATAAATACACATTCGCTATATTTAACTATCGTTAACATTATATAAGGCAATAAATATTAACTGTTTATAAATAATAATTTAAAAAAGTATTATATAATATATTTTAGTGGATATAATGAAAATATGACCATATTATATTAATACGTCTGTAAAACGTGATTAGCTACATAAAAATTAAACATGGCGTAAATATCATATACAATTGCAATTACCCTTCCGGTTGTTTCAAATTTATGTAATCATGCCGATATTCCTTTTTATTTTATTTCAAAGTTAATGAGTTTTTATTTTTTCTGATGAATCAGGGCAAAGATATACAAAAATTGACATAATTAAATGATTCTTTCTATGAAAAAAGTGCAGTCAAGATCTTGAACATTTTAACATGGTAAACTAAATATATATCTTATCTATATATCTATAAAAGTGAACATGTATGTTTGTCTGTCTGTGTACATTTCCCTACCAAATAACTCTGTTAATTTTCGGTCTACAGACTCGAAATTTGACATACAGTGTATTGAGATTTGGGAAAAAATCTATTCAACCGGGTTTCGGCCAGAGAGTTTGCTGTTAAGGGGTAAAAGTTTAACAATTTGATCTTTAAAAACTCTACCAAACTCCTCAGCCAATTTTATGTCTAAACACTTGAAATATTAGATATAGGTTACTTGGACATGGATCTAACTTTATAAATTTGATTTGAGCCTAAAACAATAAATGCTAAGGGGACATAATTGAGGTCAAAGTTTAAATTAAACTACCTCTGCGGTCTCTCCGAAATTACTTAGCCAATTTTTGGTCTAAACATTTGAAATTTTACATAAAGGGTATTCAGACATAGGGAGAGCTTTTTAATCATTTTTTGGTCGAAAATTTGGCTGCGAAGGAGTCAAAGTTAAAAAAGATTTGACCTTTGCGATCTCTATCAAACTATTAAGCCAATTTTGGGTCTAAACATTTGAAACTTTACATAAAGGGTATTCAGACATGCAGTTTAATCAGTTTTGGGCGAAAATGTCGCTGCCAAGAGGTCAGAGTTAACAGATTTTACCTTTGAAGTCTCTCCAAATCCCTCCGTCAATTTTGTGTTTAAACACTTGAAATTTTAGATGTAAGTTACTTGGACATGAGTCAAATATTTTTTATTTGATTTGAGCCCAAAACAATAAATGTTAAGGGGTCCAAATTGGTGTCAAATTAAAAAAAATGACCTCCGCTGTCTCTCCGAAATAACTTAGCCAATTTTTGGTCTAAACATTTGAAATTTTCTCTATGGTAGTTAAGGAAGCCTATTATATAGAAAGGAATTACAGTACATATGCACACTTTATAATATATACATATGCACATAAAGGTGTGAACAGTACATAGGGTCCGAGCAAAGCCGGGCTAAACTACTACTATATACTTAAATGCAAGAAATAATTACTAATAATTCTAAGTAAAATTAAATTCATATGATCATCCAATCAATAAACTAAAGAAACACACTTTAGTCCGTAGTATTTCGAAAGATAAAGCTTCTTATCAGTAGGACAAGCATATATATATATATATATATATATATATATATATATATATATATATATATGCGTATAATGGTTGTATCGATGTACGTCTGATGAAACTTGTGTGATTATTAAAAAATGCTCAATGTAGGACAGAGTTGGTATATAGTAAGTTTATTATACAAACATGATTGGTTACATATGTGCATACATGTTTCAGTTAAATCTCAATTCAAGGATAACACTTCATAAGATAAAAAAAAATTGATATTGAAACGAGAGTTAAAATTACATAATTTTTTATAAGGTATTTGTGTGGCTTACTTTCTGAAAGAAAGTGGGGGTATACGTTGTGAATGTGAGCAGTAGGAGTTTTAGAGGGAGTTGTGGTAAACGGAGGGGAGTGGTGGTGAGTTAGGAAAGAAGGAAGATTTCGTCTGGTTAAGCTGTCGCAGTGGGGAGGTATTATTATTATTTTTACTGGGTTGTTGTTTATTGGTCCTAGTTTTCGCTTTGATCTGGAGTAATACTCTTATCGTCGCTACTTTGCTATCTTAGGTTTTATATTGTCTTTTATTTTCTGGTGGAGGCTTCATCTTCTTATTGGCACGTTTTTTATTTATTTATTTATTTATTCATGCATTTATTGTTTATTATATTTATTTACTGTTTATTTTATTCATCGCTTTTATATCCGTTTATTTGTTTCTAAGTTTCAATTTATTTATTTGTTTATTTATAAGACATGTTATTATGACCAGATTAACAATTAGTTGAACACATGTATAGGGCTGATTTATATAATTTAAATAAACGTGGTATACCGGTAGTTATATTTTCTTTTCTACCGCGGTGTTTTAGTTAATTATCGTGACAAAGGGTTTTATACCTATGTATAAATGTCGCTATCTTGGGTGATGCTATGCAGTACGAATAATCCAACTAACTCGTGTCTAGGGAGCCCATGATTAAACCAAAGAACTCTTTTGGCTATTTTTTGTCGATTGCGTACCGTTGCTAAGTACCGTAGTGCGGCTCTTCATTACTCAAGTGGAGTTTTTGGCGACGGGCAATAATGCATGATGTCGAATTGCACGAATGCACATTTTTCTTATCAGTAATATTACTGAACCATCAGAGCGAATCCATTGGTTGACGTTGTATTTTCCTTTATTTTTGATGCTGATATTTTCCAGAATTCTTTTTCCTGATTTTCCAATTTCCGGTCTACTGGGGTTAATAAATCTGGTTGCTGTTTCTTTTTTAGGAAGTCGGGTTTGTGATCTTTGAGTAGGATGTATGCTTCATTTTCCTTAAGTTTCTGCCGCTAATTTGTAATTTCCCTGCTCTTATTGTTGATGATTTCTATAAGTGGATGTTGTTAGTCTTTTAGTAGTTTTTTGTTAAGTTTGTTTAGCATAAAGTCTCTGTATTGTTTCTGGTTGAAATTACTAGTTTTATCAGCTTTTATAAGAAGGTTATTTGATTTTATGATATCTTTCAAAATATTATCGAATTTTCTCTGAAAGAAGTTCTTGCTCCTATGGAATTCAATGTATCTTGCCAGGTCGTAAAAGTCCTTTTCAAAGAGTGCTAGTTTCATGCTTTTAAATGCAAAGTTTTCCTTAGTGCTGTTATCTTTATCATTTTGTAGAAAAAAACGAGGCCTTTCATTTCACGCGTCTAATTAAAGCCCCCATGTTCCATATTAGTTTCAAGAAGTAATCCGTTGGTGTAAAAATGTTCTTGAGAAACGTTTCGAAGTTGATTCTTTCCATTTATTTGTTTAATAAGACACGTATAAGTGTGCTCGACAGTGTGGAGCCCGATATATATATATATATATATATATATATATATATATATATATATATATATATATATATAGAGAGAGAGAGAGAGAGAGAGAGAGAGAATAAATGACAAAAAGTTATATTCCAAAATTCAGTATGTTGACCATCTTATAATTTATTCTTTAATTCAATTGACTTATACAATTCTTGACAGTATCTGTTTCGTAGAGCAAACTCAATCACTTAATTAAGGGCATAATAGATTCACTGATATAAGAATTAATTTGTAATTTATTCTCTATATTGCTCTGTAATTACATTAAGTTTCTTAAATAAGGATTAATAAATATTATAAGAAAATATATTTCTACAGAAATATATATATATATACAAATATATATATATATATATATATATGTATATTATCTGGCATAAGAACTTTAGCCATTGAAATGAAAAATACATGTATATATACAATAGATAAATAGAGGCTGAATAGAAATTAAGAAATAGAGCTAAGTAGAAGAAATATATAAAAGAAAACAAACACGTAAGAAAAACATATAAAAATCGTATAATTTAGATGATAAAGGCAAATAAAGGGTACAAACGATCCAGAAAAAAAGTTTCAATCCAGTTACTCGCCAGCGTAAATCACATTATCTATGACGAAGATCCGAGGTAAAAAATATTTTTCAGTGAAGGCTTTTCAATAATGCAAAAAAAACAATCGTGGCTAAAAAGCGTTTTTCATACATTTACCGACAAGATTGTGAAAGAAAGACGATAAAAATTAATAGCCGTGAGGAGAAATGTATGTCACTAAAAAACTAATGCTCAATTCATGCGAGATAATCCAAAAGCAGTCTGAGGAATTTTATACATTTCTGTGGTATTTTTTTTCGAACATTACCAAAGGAAATTTATACCATATCGTTGATATATATTGGTAAGTTATCTCATAAGATATATAGCAATAACATACTGAATTTTCAAGAGTCTATGACAATTTTTAATGCTTGTAAAAAAGAAGTCCGAGAATTTATTTAAGGCACCTTATATATATATATATATATATATATATATATATATATATATATATATATATATATATATATATATATATATATATATTCCGATTTTTGCTTGATATCTTTTCTAATCGCCGAGCGGTCATTTCATTTCAGCTGGCATGCTGTATAAAATGGCGCAGAAAAGTTTTTGTTCAGCCATATTCTATTCAAGCCATCTGCATCCTCCTTTACAAAAAAAAAACTATAAATATACCAAGCCTCAAGGGAAAAGAAAAAGAAAACGAAAAACCACAACACTTGCTCCTGATGATAATCGGACGCATCGATAGTAAGCGCTTCAGTAGAATATGGGTAAACAACAACTTTTGGGCGCCATTTTATACAATATGCTAGCTGAAATAAAAAAAGACCGCACAGCGATTAGAAAAAAAAAAAAAAAAAACTCAGAAAAATCGAAAAAGAATAACTCTGTCGTGTTCAATCAGACGTGCTTGTATAATGACTTACTGCCAAAATACACACACACACAAACACAGACGCACACACACACACACACACATATATATGTGTGTGTGTTTATGTGTGTTTGTGTTTGTGTGTGTGTGCGTGTTTGTACATGTGTGTGTATATATATACATATATATATATATATATATATATATATATATATATATATATATATATATATATATATATATAAAGAGAAAGCGAGAGAAGGGCGAGTGGAGAAAGAGTAATGTAGAGGCAATCAACTATGTACATTTCCTTATTGATCTCACGTTGAAGGCAGTAAGGATGTTTAACAGGAGAACACACATTAACCACGTGGAGCTATATTTAGAAGCGATAACATAACGAAACAGATGTTCCTGCATGACTTAAATAAAGTCGGCTTGTCCTCTCTGTCATCGGACATTAAAAATTTCAAACATCAATTTTGGGTATAATTGTACTTGTGTCAGATAAATGATATATAAGAACGCCGACGGAGACAGTACGTTTTTTTAAATATATACCTTAGTATATATTAAAAACATCACCAATTTTCACAAGCACCAACGATTTATTAGAAATATACAGTGGTACAATATTTTAAGCGATTATTATTATTATTATTTACTCATTAGGAATAGTCACACAAGCCATCATCAAAGATTGCTTTTTGAGAACAACTTATGGTGTTCTCTGGAGTCTGAGTGACAACAAGTCTTCCCAGATTTCCACTACTCGCCACCTCTTTCGATAACCTTTGCAACCTTTGAATTATCGCAATAGCCGTTTACCATTGATTTCTCGTTGGCAGCGACCATCGGTTTTCACTGGAATTTGGGTGGCAATAAGCCTCCTCCAAGATCCCAGTCCACTTTGCACTCATCCAGTGGAGGCTGCCTAGTACTTTTTTTTCTCGGCCTTCCATGACTTTTAACCCTCTTTATTTATTTTGTGTGGTGCTGGTGTATAGAACCATAAAAAAAAAAATGCAAAGATGCATAAGGGTGTTATTATTAGTTTTATTATTAATAGTTCTATTATCATTAGTTTATTATTATTATTATTAGTTTTATTATTAATAATTCTATTATTATTAGTTTATTATTATTATTAATTTTATTATTATTAGTTGTCGTAAGAATATAAAAGAAACTCTTTAGACTATTTGTTGCTTTTGGGGTTCATCTTGAACTTTTGTTTTGTTGACGACTTACTAATTAGTCAAATTGGCGCCTTATGTTCCTTAATTGTTTTTGTGGAAAAGTGCGATGTTTTTATGACTTTTTCTCGAATTTCTCGTGTGACCCATCGACACTGCCTTCGTGTGGGGTCACGCATTGATAATTAACAATAAAAAATACGGATACAAAGGGAGAGAGAAAGAAAGAGAGAGAGAGACGAGAGAATATGTTGGGAGGTGGTCGAATAAAAGAACGACATAGAATGCGAAATAATGAAAAAAGAACCGTGAAAACTACAAACGCTAATCTTTAAAACAGACGCTTCTAAATGAACGTCATTTGCTGAATGTTCCAAATTTGTACAAGAGAACAAAATAAAATTAAAAAATGCAGTTTTAAGACGTGCTGAATCAATCTGCGCGTTTAGTGCCGAATGTGAAATTCGCTAGAGAAGCGTGTGTTACTGACGGACAAACCGAGTGACGTCCGTACGGATCGAACGCAAACATTCGTCAAAGCTTGATATTTATTCATTTAGCTTTCATCGGTAAGCCTAAGTATGCCTTCGGGATTGATCGTGCTCTTCGTAAATAGGAGGCCTAATCACTGAAAAATGACGTAATGTCTTAGGTAGAAGCAAGTAAAATCCATACAACCGCCAAAATGTCGATAATGAATAAAAGCTTATTACAAAAATGTTAGAAAACTGAAAGATTGCGTTGAAAAGAAAACGATAAGGAACATGATTTATACTGAAACTGATCTTATTCAATATTTATTTACAGAAAAAATAAAGCAAGAATCAATTCTAAAGGGAAAAGTTATATTCTTTATCTGCGAAACAACATTCCGTTAATAAGCAACCGACTCGCTGTTTGTGTTTTATTTAAGGAGCAAAATATTTTGATTTTTTTACATCTCGTATACCAAGGCTTCTTTAAGACAGTGTGGTGCAATTCTACTGGGGGTGTTTGGGAATGTATATGCATTTATAATATCGTAATTTTGATTCTGATGGATAAATTTATTATGGCGATATTTTATAACATTTGTTATACTATTATAAACAATAGTAATGAAACCTATAGTTTTTGTTCGTTTTTAGTAGTAGTAGTAGAAAAGGTGGTGGTGGTAGTATTACTACTATGACCAAATTCGATATCTCAAGGATGCTTCATAGCAAATATATTTCAATTCTAACGTGTAATTTTAGAGCCCATAAGTGATCAACAGACAGACAGATAATAAAATGACCATATAAACAGCGGTTAACATTATAGAAAAGTGAGATGATGACATAACGACGCAGATGTCCCATGTTTGAGTCAAAATTAAACATGAGGTCATTTTTTAATATTAGGAAAATCACCCCTTCTTTAAATGGACACTCTAGATTAACACAGAGTAAGTGTAGCCTCAGAATGGATACTAAAGTTTGCTTCTTCGTCTGCCATTTAACATGTAGAGAAAACTTCATGCGACTTCCTGGTACTTCGTTAATAATAGAATTGGAGAAAATCAATACAGGCCACCATTAATAAAATCATGTCTAAATGTCGTTACATTCATGTTCATTTTATTGAATTCCTTTTCAAGATTGTTAGACACAATGCCAAGGCAGGTTAGATAAATGTGCTTCCAATTGAATTCGAACTTGGCATACCCGGGTTTACCGTTCGTATCAATAATTAATATACAGCCGCCAATTTTCATATTAGAAGATACTAGTTACGCAATCAGTATACTAAAACTGCACCAGTCACGAAGGATTGCTCCACCAATAACGAAGGACAAAATAACTGTAGAATTCAAACGGATGCTACAGTTTGTATTTAGCCTGTTATTTTAGATGTAAAAAAAACCCTTCATGCGACCCCCTCATTTTCGTATTTTATTTATAGTAGAATTGAAGAAAATCAATATAATCGACCCCCAATAAAAAGTGCCCTAAAAGCCAGTTAATATACTGTAACATTCTTGTTCGTAAAGTTTTTTATGGTCGTTATTTTATTGATCTGCTTGTATAATTATTTTATTTAATTATTTGGACTATTATCCTTATCTTCTAGTTGTTATTTTACACGACGTTTCGGCCGATTACTCCTGTGGCCTTCGTCAGGTTAACCACGACGGGATAGGAATGTCGAATCCTCCAACTACATCCACATCAATTGCTGTCTTCAATAGCTGTTATCATCTCACCACGGTTTGGTCAAATAATCATCTGATGATGACCAGAGGAATAATTGTCCGAAACTTCATAGAAAACAACAACTAGAAGATAAGAATAATAGTCCAAATAATTAAATAAAAAAATTATACAATTTACTTATTTCCAAAATAATTCCAAATTAATTCAATAATATGACCTGCTTGTGTCTAATATTTTGAGAAAAGGACAAATTTGATGAATGTGCTTCTGTGAAACTCGAACTTGAAACACCAAGGTAAGCCATTCGTGTCGATAACCACTAAACAACCACCATTTTTCCTCTTGCGTTATAAAATCCAAGAAATGCATATTAAAACATATCAGAAGAGAGCAGTCACACAGTCAGTATACAATATCAATATATCAATAACCAAAGATTAAAACAATGGGTAATGATTAGAACGGATTTTACAGCTATCCTCTTAGTCTTTCATTTAAGATGTGGAGAAATTTTCATGCGACTCACTCATGTTGGTACTCCTTGAAAAGAATAATTCGAGAAAATCGATACAAACCACCCCCAATAAATTGTCATTAAAAAGACAATCAAAATGTTGTAACATTCTGAATCCTAATTCTTTTTAAGGTTTTTATTTTATAAACTTCCTTTTGTCTAACATCCTAAAAACATTTCAACATCAAATTCTGTGGAATTCGAACTTGGAACACTAAGGTTAACCGTTCGTGTCGATAACCACTAAAGAACGGCCATTTTTCTATTGCATTATAAAATCAAAGAAATTCATATTAAAAGTATATCAGAAGATACTAGTCATATGATCAGTATACCAATTAAACAGAGAACACGATTACTTTCTAATTTCTATACACATGAAAAGTGACTGGCGATAGTCAGACTAGTCATCATTATTCTGCATCGTCAATTAATGACTTCTGAAAAATTTCGTTAGCAAATGATCAAAAAATGGACAGCAATGCTTTTTGATTTCATCGCACTTATGTGGCAATAAAGACGAGTTCTTTTGCTCTGCTTGCGAACGAATGCAATTAGAGAGAAAAAAAACTTATAAATGCATTGATGATTATATCGAGTGATCTAAAAATGCATATAATATTTATAAAATGAAAAATAAATGTTTAGGTATTCATGTATCTGTGTATGCAGGATCTAATCCTAAGCTAATTAACCAATTATTATGAATTATGAAGCACAGATAGGTTTAAATGGTCCGAATGTGGGCTATATTTAGTTGCATTAATCATGGTAAAAATGTGGTCAGAAGTGGTGACAACTTTATTGAATACGGCATGATTCCATTCCTGTTTGATAAAAATAGTTTTTTTTTGTTTTTTTTTGCAGACCATCTACTATTTGGCCAGTTATGTACAAATTCAAAGCGCGAAAGAACCTTCTATCATGTCTGAAAGTGACACAATGTTCAACGAGCAAGATCAGTGATGCGCCGCTGTACAACTCATGCTCTCCATCGATCCAAGTTATGACAACAGGATTATTGCCAGCACCCTCAAAATGCATCGCAAGATTGCCAGGAATAATAGAGACGTTCTCAGGGTGATAAAAACAAAGTTTCGGGCCACGATTATGGTCTTAAATGTGGTTTCAAGTGAGGGTCACATCATGCCGCTTCACATCTTCGAAGTCGGCTTGAAAGTCAGCACCAAAGTGTACCTGGATGTGCTGAAGAGTGCAGTGATCCCCTGATGCAATCAGTTAGCCCCTTGAAGATCTGAGTGTATCAGCAGGACTCAGCGCAGGTCCACGAATCCAAGAGATCCAGGCTTGGCTTCAGAAGTGCTGCGACTGTGTACATTTCTCTTACTTCCCCCTCCTATCATAACCTGAATCCGCTGCACAACTCCGTTTGGTCATTCGTCGAGAACATCACCAACATGACCTCCCACAACACCAAAGCCAGCCTGATCGCTGCTATCCGCCGAGCTCCCGCTGGCACGTGGAAAAGGCATTCTTTCAGTTCCGGACCCGTATGGAGGCTGTGATTGAAGATGAAGAAGGCTACATTGAATAGATGTCAGTTCTATTACATAATAAAGCTATCTGAATTAACTTTTTTTTAATAAAAGATTTGAAATAAAACTATGGTGTCGTTTTCTTTAGGGCGACAATTACATCGTTCTACCTTGCGATATATATATATATATATATATATATATATATATATATATATATATATATAATTAAAATAGCTGTGATATCTTCACATTGCTAACACATTATTATTTTCTTTAATTTATTTTTAATCTTTCATAACCGGTATGCATTTCATTCTGAAACACTTCCCCAATTTTAATTGCGTTTTACTTAAAAAATGTATGTATTAACTTCAGCAACATTAGATATTTGAAGTGAATTTGGAAGCATTTTTATTTTACTTTCAAAATCCGAAATAACTTCAAATTTAAAATTCCCGAGCTATATTAGATATGATCAGTTAATAATAAATCTACAAAAAAATAAATATCAATAATTTAATACGGATTTTAAGCTTTTAATTGACTGTTTAATGTTTTGACGATGATTTGTTGTTAGAAGATATATATATATAAAGCTTTTTCGACACATTTAATTACAATACAAAAAATGGCGTCATTTGTTTCCTGTGGATTAAGGATAAATGAAACGATGACTATGAATTAAAAAGAAAAAAATATATATCAATGCAGGATTACTGATCTGTTAATTATGTGGTTCATTTAAATACAATAATTACTAAAAAGAATATTTCTTAATGTCCACCGTAGATATCGATGAAGTTTAACAGAAAACAGCAGTATTTTGTATTAAGAAATGAAAATTCAAAATATTAAATTTTCTTATCAATTTGTTAAATTAAGGATGGGGCATCCTACCGCATGCCAAGCGTTCACCCGTTACCTGATATGCCCCAATCGAGAGATATTTTTTAAAAAAGATTCTTACCTCCCCTCTAAATGCAATTGTTTTAATCTCTTAAACTAGTTAGGGAGGTCAGTTTCTTTTATTTTCTCCGTCAGTATTTTATTGGCTGTTTTGCGCCATTTTACAAACTTGGAGCAGTGGTAGCACAGTGGTAGCACAGCGACGACCCCATTTTCAGCGACAGACGAGTTTACCCCATTTATGGTCACATTTTTGACTGCCGAAATAGCTTGATAAACAGATTGATAACGAGTTTGCTAATTGCGAATCTCCGTATAAAAGAATAAGAATTCAGTGTAGAAGAAAAACGTTGGTGTATACTAAAAATTGGTTATTTTAACTGTAATAATCATATTCCGTGTGAATGTACTTCGATGCAGGTCTACTGAGGTCAGCTTGTCAGATATTTTGCAGGTGTGTAAACAGAAATTTAGAAAGGGTGAATCTAATGGTGAGTGACATCATCTATGAGAAAAAATATTCCATCGAGAAGAACGCGACGAGAAACGAGTCGGTAAAGACGTTAAAGAACAAGTCCTTAAAAAGGAATTTCAAAAATCTCTTTTTTTCTCGACGTATTTGGGGTGTCGACTTTATGTGAAAGTCGAATAAAGAACTAAATTATCCACTTGAATGCTATGGTTAAAGTTCTTTACTTTGTCGACAAAAATATTCCGACATTCTACTAATTTAAGCTGTCAAATGCGGCTTTTGCTATCTCCAAGCTGCACAGAAAATCCAAACAAAACTCAAAATGGCTTACACTTCTAGATAAATAAATGATGTTATCACTTTCACTATAAAACTACAAAGTACCTCGTCTTGTTAATTTCAAATATAAACATTTACTTAGCGGGAAAAGAGAAAACTAAAATAATATATGTAATTGTTTTATCAAACCTTCGCTAGGAGATATGCAAAATCGAAGAAAAAGCTTAGATTTTTAGTTTAACATACGGCCAAAACATTTGGCAACATCTTGCATAATTTGCAATCATAACATTAGAAGAACCAATTTAATTATTCATTAATATCTCTGATTAATTTTCTATGAATTTCCAATTAAAACTGTTTCCTATCCACCAACATGCATTGAACCTGATAATCACCTGCTAACTTGCCAGAAGGAAACCCATCACTGACAATTTGTTAATTGGCAGATTTCCTCTACAATGTCGCACACACTCGCCATATATACATACACTAATGCAACCGGTTGATTAACATCTTTGGTCTTCGATACAACAGACGTAAAATACAGCCACTTTACAATATAATTTTCTATTGTTTCCTCTTTTCGTGGCTATGAAAATACGAAGATGTCTGAAATAAATGGATTTATCTTCTAAACTTCGACGATTTAATAAACAAGGTTTACGTTTCTAAAATTATTAACTTGTGTATTTCCAACAGAAACTTAACGAATCGGCTATGTCAAAATTTCTGATGACGTTAGGTTTTCCTAAGGTTTGCAGAAACTCTATGTTTAGATTTGAACATTGCTTCATTTGTTACATCGCAGGAACTGATAGACAAAGGAGAAAATCCAACGGAATATTTTAAAAGTGCAAATGAAATGTATTTATCTATAGTTCCTCTAAAATAACGCACTTCATTGTATTTTCCAAGTCCTTCCGCTTACACATATGCTTGGTAAATATTTGTGTCTCCCCGCCATCTTACGCTGGCGTTAGTCAGCGCTTTCCCGCCATTTTTATCATAGGATTCACCACTTATCAAGGCCTAGAGTCACCCGAGGATAAGAGTTAAAGAGTGAACAGTAGTCAACTGGACAATATTATAGTAATCGTTAGTAGTGAAAATTTGGTAAATTGGAAAGTAGGCAAACGGAGACAGTTCCAGAGGCATGCAGTTCTAAGAAAGAAGCTTTGTACATTGGATCTACGTTTAGGTTTAGGCACAGATAAAGAGTGTGGCGAAATTATTGATAATGTTTCAGCTTATACGCCCATTTTCCCCGGTTTAACTTTGCTTCTTTTTGTGTGGAATATTTTCCTCTCATTTTCTTTTGTCGCAAGCTCGAGCACACTTGCTAATTTGCATACGTGCTTTAACGATTGCTGTTGCTTATAGTTTAGCTAATGCTATTTTCCTCATACGCGCCCATGCACACTGTTACAATTTACAATCTTATGAAACTGATTATCGCATGGCTTCACAGTATTATTTTAATCATTTAGTGTATATTTTGATATTGGAGTTATTAGCTACCAAGGTGAGGATTCAAGGTGTGGCACTTATTCTCAGTGACACAGTTGTTAACACACTCTTCAGCATGGCTGGGTTGTGATTTGGCCATAAGCGCAGAGATACACAATAATGCAACCCCAGAATTCCCTTTCCTCTATCGGCCTCTTTTTTCGCCCGGACATCACGAGGTCAGCACGCATTTTTCTGTCCCTCTGTAAATGAAAGGAGCCCCCTCCTCTCATAATTAGTTAAGTTAGTTTAATTTTGAAGGTTATCAATTGTAATTTGTCTTTGTGTATATATATTGTGTACATTTGTAGAATAAATAGTTAATTGTATTTCTCAAATATTACGATTGTGTCGTGCTGTGTGTTTTCTTGTGTCTGCCATAAACAACGAAGCGGTCCGGAGGACAAAGGAAGGTTCCAATCCGAAGGCTACCAGGGTGAAGAGGTCATCTTGAGAGAATGAAGAAGCCACACACCCTCATCCAACATCTCAGGTATGCTTTTCTTCTCGATACACCGTCCCTAATGACTGGCTCATCTTTACATCTTCATGGGACCGTTTCTAAGACCTTTAGTTTTACACGTGAGGCCGGTTATAAGCCAGTGACCGGCTGATCCTGTTATAAAGAGCAAGAGTTAATGGGATGGAAATAATTGCTATCCGAAAGATAAGGAACATTGTGAGAGTACAGCAGCTTCCCTGACTATACTGATATGCTGAAGTTTAAATATTCGCTACTCAACTTCCACAATCCTTTATTAGACACGATTCCAAATAGTAGCCTCTTACGTTCCAAGTGGCAATACAGTTTGTTTTGGATACAAAAAAAGAGTAAAAACGTAAAACAAGTTAAAAATATTATTCATCTGTTTATATTATTCTCTTTAACCATAGCATTCCAAGTCAATTACATACGAGTGTCTCTCCTACGTAATCATATCTCGCCGTCCTAATGCATCTTACATAAAAGGATCTTCTAACTATGAGATTCGATAAACCTCTTCTGTTGGAACACAGACCACTTGACTCTCTAAGAAGTGGCACGGATAAGACGGTATTTTAGTTTCGTCATGTAAGAGCACTTTACTGTTGTATAGACGAGGTAAATCAATTCATCTTGAATGTGTCATAGGTGTCAAGCGAAAGGGAGTGTAGATAAAAACAAAAAACCAAAAAAAAAAAAAAAACCAAACGGGAATAATGTCTTCGGAAACAAAAGTTCTGAATCGACTTTAAAATACTATTCTTCTGACATTGCTACGTAAATTACGGGGGGAAAAGATACTTTGATTTACTTGAGTCTACCTAAATGATGCCTGAAATAAGATTACTTTTAGAACAAAATGTAGCGTGTTTGATATTGATAATCTGCACCATCATGTGATACTATTGATTTCCTTCCTAGCTTGAGTATCTAGTTGACAAAAGGGATATTATCGTAAACTATGTGCTATCAGTCATGATGAGTTTATATCTTATGGTGGTCATTTAAACACACTAAGACTGTTGTGGAAAACTATAAACCCTTATTTCTCCACAATTTATAGTAAAATAGCAACTTGTGTTCAATTAATGTATAAACCCTTAATTACCCCCAACCTTAAGTACAATAGTACATTCTGCTCTATTAAACATATTACACGAACCACGAATCGATTACAATATGTTTTGTTTCCTGGTGCAGTGACATCAAAGTTATCTCCGTTTGGATTAATGTGGTTTTGGGATCAGAGTTTATCCCTTTGGTGAAAAGTGACTAGAAATATGATCCAAATTTCGTGAAATATATGTGACTTCATTTTCATTTAGGTGAGGCCACGATGACAGAGGGTTAGACTTGGTTCATTTGGTCACTTACTATAAAACGAAACCAAAGACCTGCTCTTACTACAAACTCCCATGTGTCGACTGTAAGTAATTCCGAATGTGTAACAATTATGGTGCATTCAATTGTTTAAGAAATTGTTGTAGTAATTGTTTATATACGACATAATCACGTTGACATACTGATTCCCGTATGATCACCGAAGTTAAGTAACGTTGAGCCTGGTCAGTACTAAAATCGGTGACTATTTGGGAATTATATATGCTGTATGTGCTTTTCGCTTATCTCGGCATTGTTTCCTGGACTTGTTCTGTCTACTGAACTTAAATAGTGCCGTGTCAGGTAATGTGTAAATGGAGACTGCGCAATGCTTATCTCATAATTACGCGCTCAGCTGCCCTTGCAGAGGATATTCATTCTCTTTCGAGACTGAACGGAGGCGATGACGATGTTTGTTTTGTTATGTTGTGATACAGTTTCTAGAGATAAACTGTGAATAAATTCATATTTGTTCAATCACTTTCGTCATCTTTTGTTGTCGACGTGTGTGTGTGATAGCAAATGTGTTTCGGTTATTCGCTTGTTTTCCCTAAACGCACAAATCGATTACATTAACGGAGAAAGATAATGTGCAGCTACGATTTTCATGAAAATATGTTTAATGCTCTGCCGTGGGAAATTCACATAAATTACGGAGGGAATATATTACGGTATATTAAAATATACCGACGTACACTCTACTTGAGTATACATAATTGTGTAATATATTGTGCTGAAACTTTTGAATAAGGAGATATTTTAGAACAGAATGCAGAGCTTTTGGAATTGGGAATATGGTCATTATTTGAAGCTTTATTTTCTTACTTGTCTGAGTGGTTACTTGGCCAAATGGATATCATCGAAGACTATGGAATGTCAGATATGACGAATTCAAATCTTTGTGACGGCAATTTCACACACTAATACTGTTGTTGTAATAATAATAATAATAATAATAATAATAATAATAATAATAATAATAATAATAATGATGATGATGATGATGATGATGATGACGACGACGACGACGACGACGACGACGACGACGACGACGACGACAATAACAATAATAATAATAATAATAATAATAATAATAATAATAATAATAATAGGCATAAGCCGAACACAAATGAACTGATACAGGCGTAAATGAAAAAGGAAATCCACATAGAATCATGAAAACTTAAACTGTATAATTGCAAGTTGACTTCTTTGCGCCCCTGCGTTCCGATCCTTTTCTGTTTTGCCATGTTTTACCCGTGTTGCTATAAACAGGCGCCACAATAAATAAATGACGGTCAAGGTGGATTCAAACACTGAGAGGAGAAAGCACTAACCAGACCACTGCTGGATAAGTTCAAAGAGGACTCGAAGCCTAGGGAGGCTTATTGCCATCCAAATTCCAGTGTGAGCTAATGTTCTCAATGAGAAATCAATGATAAACGGCTGTTGCGGTAACGCAAATTAATCAGCATAGGTTATCGAAAGAGGTGGAGAGTAATAGAAATCTGGAGAAACTTTTTGTCACTTAAACTCCAGAGAACACCACAAGTTGTTCTCAAAGAGAAATATTTCATGAAGACATGTGTTACTACTCTTATTAAGTAAATAATAATAATAATAATAATAATAATAATAACAATAATAATGTAGTACTTACCAACAAAACAAACGCCCACGTGTTTGTGCCTTGTATAGGCATGCGCGACAACAAAACTTGGGTTTTTATAAGCGGAAGTCTCGAGGTTGTCAGGAATCTACGGGCGCATGCGCAAGAGGAGGGATTGAGATAGTGGTATAAAAGGCAGGTCGAGTGAGAAGGTTGTTGTTGTTGTCATTGGACGTTACAGTGACGCGAGCGTTAGCAGGTGATTAAGAGGCTGTATTTTGTTTGTGTGTCAAATCGCGCACCTCGGTGAAGATCATATAAGTCGTGCACCTCGTGAATGTGAAGGTCATAAGCTATTTCGGCTATTTCGTTTTGTCTCTTTTCCTGGACACCTATGTCTGGGGCAAAGTTTGATTTAAAACTGATACCCGAATTCGACGGATCCACTTCTGTTGTCGACTGGGTCGAAAGTGTTGAGCTGACCTGCAACCTCTGTGAAGTAAAGGGGGTGCATACCGTGATTCCCCTGAGATTGGCTGGAGGCGCCCTAAGTGTATATCAGCAACTTAGTGCCGTGAAGAAGGCTGATGTTACCTGTATAAAAAATGCTTTATATAAGGCATTTGCCATGATCCCTGCACGGCCTACGAAACATTTGCCTCTAGGAAGCTCATGCCAGGAGAAACCGTGGACGTCTTCTTCGCGGAGCTGAAGAAACTTGCAGTTCTATTTGGCAATGGAGTGTCAGAGCAAACACTGGCGTATGCGTTTGTGGCCGGCCTTCCACCCATGTAAAGCAACTATTGAGGGCTTCCACCAGCGTATCTGTAACGCCCATGGAACATTTGTTAGAACGCGCTCGAGCCATTATCAGAGATGAGGAGGACCTGAGGGAACCGGTTGTAATGATGGCGCAGGCAGCCAAGACTAATGCTGAAAAGAGTCCCAGTTTGAGACCCACGACCAATGGGAGATGTTTCTGCTGCGGTCAGCAAGGCCATTTCGCAAGAAGTTGTACTAACAAGGGGCGGGGGCGCCCGCGCTGTTTCCAATGTGGTAGTTATGGACATTTATCCCAAAATTGTGCGGGAAATGCATCAGGGGGCAGGACGTCAGCGCTGCCCTGTTCCCTGGACAAGATTTAATTGAGGCGCAACCGACAATAAATGTGTACGTGGATCAAGTGCCTTGTTCAGCTCTTCTCGACTCCGGGTGCTCACACACCATCATGAGTGCCAAGTTGTGTCGAAACTGGACAAAGCAGAACATCAAAGTAACCACAATAGGTGGCAATACGCGAGCTTGCTGTGGAGCCGGAACTGTCAAAGTCCACACAGACTCTGGTGTGGCCGCAGACATTAATGTGCTGGTGATGCGAGGGGATTTGCTGGGAGTCGATGTACTGTTGGGATATAATGCTATTAAGGCACTGGGGGGGTTGTTATCGGAAGAGATGGGGCTGTGCGATTTTTGGAAACCCCAGTGTGTGCTGCAGTTCACATTGATCGGCCTGATTTTAAGGTGGACTACAACCCTCACCAAAAAGCATGGACTGCATCGTGGAAGTGGACAGAAAGAAGGGCGCCAACCGAACTCAAGAATAGCATTGCAGAGTACTCGATACCCGACAAGGCCCGTAATGAATACGAGAAGGAACGAGGCATGGATCCAAGATGGATGGCTGATCCCCTACCCCAACAAGCTGGGACCACCCAAGGGTCTGATTCCCTTAATGGCGGTAGTCCAGCATAACAAATCAAAAGTTCGTCCGGTGCTGGACTATCGTGAACTCAATAGATACATTGAGACGTACACTGCCGATGCTGACGTGGGCGCCAGCAAGCTGAGAGAATGGCGCCAGAAGGGCTCCAATGTGTCTATAGTAGACTTGCGGAAGGCTTATTTGCAGGTGCGAGTGGATGAGACATTGTGGCCGTTCCAGACAGTGTGGTTCCGGGGTCAGAGATACTGCCTTACTCGGCTTGGATTTGGGCTGAATGTGGCGCCGCAAATCATGAAGACCATCGTAAATGCAGTGTTGTCCCAGGAAAAGACCACTGAGGACGCAACATCGGCCTATATTGACGATGTGTACGTAAATGAAGATATAAATCTGCGTCGCACGTCAGAGAAAAGTTAGCTCAATTCGGGTTGGAGTGCAAGGATCCCGAACGTCTGAGGGATGGAGCACGAGTATTAGGATCGGACGTTTGCGGGAAAGACGGTACCTTACGAGTGAGGCGTGGCAGTGAGATTCCAAACATCCCTGATGTTATTACGCGGCGGACTATTTTTTCCTTGTGTGGGAAACTTATTGGTCACTTACCAGCGTGTGGCTGGCTCCGATCAGCTGTGGGCGTCATCAAACGCAGGGCAAGTTTAGTAACTACAGGTTGGGATGATGAATCTGATGATGCTCTTCTAACTCTGATGACGACAGAAACCCTAGAGAGAGTTAACAAGGAGGACCCTGCCCGTGGAGAATGGTGTGTCGATGGGGACACTGTGAATATGTGGGTTGACGCTAGTTCTTTGGCATTGGGAGTGTTATTGGAGGAACGTGGAAACGTAATTGAAGACGCGTGCTGGCTGCGACCTGTGAATGATGCTCAACACATCAACCTGGCGGAACTGGATGCTGCTGTGAAGGGTTTAAGTCTGGCACTACAATGGCAGTAAAAGAAGTTGCACTTGTACACGGATTCTCTCTGCGTCTACCACTGGGTGTCCGACACTCTTTCGGGACGAACGAGAGTCCGCACTAAGGCAGCCAGTGAGATGCTAATCCGGCGGAGGATAACACCCTAAAGAGTCTGGTATCAGAGTATGGCCTGTCGGTGAGTGTAACGCTCGTGGCATCACACTGTAATCGTGCAGACCAACTAATCCGTGTGCCTCACAAATGGTATGAAGCTGTGAAGACAGGCGTGGAGTTCGCTGCTCGATCTTGCGCAGTTGGCTCGATTAGCTCACGCCAAATACAAATAATTCATGTTCAGAGTGGACATCCAGGTATCAAAAGAACTCTGTATTTTGCGAGGCGTGTGGATCCGGCAGTGGCAAGGGCAGATGTCAGGCAGATCATCAAGCACTGTGAGGCATGCCAGTCTATCGATCCTGCACCTGAGCAATGGCAGAAGGGGCGATTGGAGGTTGAGCATGTATGGCAACGATTAGCGATGGATATTACCCATTACAGTGGTAAGCCCTTTCTAACCCTTATCGACTGTGGACCCACTCGTTTTGCGGTGTGGCGGCAAATGACCAGGCAGGACTCAGCGAATGTTGTCCGCCAACTGTCATCTATCTTTTCTGAGCGAGGTGCGCCGGAAGAGATATTGACGGACAACGATGCTGCTTTTTGTAGCCACCAAGTTCGGCAGTTGTTGAATGAGTGGGGTGTCCGAGAACGACTGCGATATGCTCATGTGCCATCAGGGAATGGCATTGCTGAGAGGAGCAATCGCAGCATCAAGAGAATTGCTGCCAGAAAGCAATGCACAATTACGGAGGCTATGTATTGGTATAACATCACACCAAAGGATGGGAAGACACTAACAACAGCACAGGCCAATGCCATACACAAATACCGTGTTAGGATAAAGGGCATTGAAACTGTCCAGCCAATCGACGAGGAGAGTCATGACACATACAAGGTAGGGGATCCAGTTTGGGTTAGACCCCCTGGAAACCGGTGCACCATCAAGTTCAAGCGAGGACGAATATCTGGAGTGGTCAGCCAGCAGTCGGTCCTTGTTGATGGAACCCCACGCTATGTGCGCGATCTTCGCCCAGCTAGTGAAGTACATCCCACAACTACAGAGAGCGATGAATCATCAGATGATGAGCTGCTGATGAGTGAGGTCACCGAGCAAGAGAGTGGTAGTTGTAGTTCGTCTGATCAGGCAGGATCAGAACCAGAACCAGAACCACACCCAGAACCAGAACCAGAACCTGAATCCGAGATTGTAAATACCACCCTTCGCACAAGCCAACGAACTAAGAGGCCACGCCCGGAGTGCACTCTATGTGATCATCAGATCAGGGGGGAGTGTAGTACTTACCAACAACACAAACGTCCACGTGTTTGTGCCTTGTATAGGCATGCGCGACAACAAAACTTGGGTTTTTATAAGCGGAAGTCTCGAGGTTGTCAGGAATCTACGGGCGCATGCTCAAGAGGAGGGATTGAGCTAGTGGTACAAAAGGCAGGTCGAGTGAGAAGGTTGTTGTTGTTGTTGTTGTCATTGGACGTTACAGTGACGCGTGCGTTAACAGGTGATTAAGAGGCTGTTTTTTTTGTGTCAAGTCGCACACCTCAGTGAAGATCATATAAGTCGTGCACCTCGGTGAAGGTGAAGGTCATAAATAATAATAATAATAATAATAATAATAATAATAATAATAATAATAATAATAATAATGATAATAATAATAATAATGATAATGATGATAATAATAATAATAATAACAACAACAACAACAATAATAATAATAATAATAATAATAACAACAACAACAACAATAATAATAATAATAATGATAATAATAATAATAATGATAATAATAATGATAATAATAATAATGATAATAATAATAATAATGATAATAATAATAATGATAATAATAATGATAATAATAATAATTATGATAATAAGATTAATAATAATAATAATGATAATAATAATAATAATAATAATGATAATAATAATGATAATAATAATAATAATAATAATGATGATGATGATGATGATAATAATAATAATAATAATAATAATAATGATAATAATAATAATGATGATAATAATAATAATAATAATAATAATAATAATGATAATAATAATAATGATGATAATAATAATAATAATAATAATAATAATAATAATAATAATAATAGTAATTATAATAATAATAATGCTAAGTATATCCCTGTTTAATACGATAAAATTAAACAAAAAATAATAGAAATATTTTTATTTACCGTTCAAACCATGGAATTAATTTTTGCACGTCGAATGCTGAAACGACAACGAAATAACGATTAGGTCATTTCATATAAAATATCGTCATAATAAAAAGCGTGAAAAATCAATAACAGAAACAAAATCAAAATCAAGATAAAATCCAGTATCGATATATTTATTCAGTTACAATTAGTTGTGATTGATTCAGAAAATGAAGTGATGTTTACTTTATCGAAATCTTTTATACGAAGTCTGCAAATCCCATATATCTTTAATAAGTTGTATATTTCGAAGGAAAACACGGGAATGCTGTACTGTTTGATATCATATTTTTGAATATGAAACATCGTTGTGATCATCATTACCATCATCACAGAATCACTCAACTTTTGGTATTGGTCTCGAAACACGTTTCTTCAAGAATCTCGGTCTTTGAAAGCTCCTTCAACGGTGCCGATCCAGGACCAATAATTTTTACATATACTATCAGCTTACAATGTCACGTGTTTTTAGATTTGCCGTTTGTCTTTTTCTTACGTATTCGAGAAGCGGACATACGTAGTTGTACACTTCCAAAGATATGCGATAATCTAATTTATAAAACTTACTATCCTGTATGACTGTCTCCATATTTTCAAACTTTACAACTTCCGAAAAAGCCGAAGAGCGGCGCTAGAGGTCTTAAATGATTAGATTTTTTGGACCGTTCTTTTATGGGTCCGTTAAAATAATTTTTAAGCGGTCAAATTTGAAACGATCGTTGTACATTTATTTTTCATCAGTTCATATGTTGGTACAGTGGTAACGTCATCAGCTTTGAATGCTAGGTTTGCTTTTTGTTTCGATTCTAGCTAATTGCCCCAAATACATTTTTTTTACTTTTGAAATCACGATTCTATAATAATATATACGTAATCTTGACAAATAAAAAAACGGGCAAAGTCCCCCCCCCCCGTTAATAAAACTTAAAACAATACGATAGTAGGAGGATACGTCATCGACGCACGCACGCACACACGCACACACACACATATTTATTCGACATATGAGATTCCGCCATAACAACTAAATTGCTCGGAAATCCACACAGATGATTTGTCTGTATAGAATCAGCCAAGCCTTGTGGTATTACTGCTAATCTTTGTCGGTGCAGATGAATGCCATAGGACAGAGTATAAAGTAGACCGTAGGTTTTTCTATCAGAATTTTCTTCTCCCAGATGCATGTCTTAACAAAGACTGGGGTAGAATCTCTCACAGTGAATTAATGCGTCTCCCCTAGATGTCCGAGAATGTCGAGATATTTAAGAGATAAAAAAAGAGATGTAATACATACATCCTGAACTATATATACGGCATAATTACGTTGACGCACTGGATCTCGTCAGTTACTGAAGTTAAGCAACGTTGTGCCTGGCCATTACTAAAATGGGTGACCAATTTGGGAATTCCAGGACCTCCCTGCAAGAGTTTCAAAATCCTAACGTCGTTATCTCCCCTAACGGGGATATACATGCGACTGGGGATAAATAGGGTTAGTGCCATTTCACACACACACACACACACACATATACATGTTGGACTAAGCTAAAACTAGATTAAAAATAAGCACTGGGAACCTTCAACCAGTGTCTGCAAAAAATATCCTTAATCAAGAAGAGCTCGTAAAGGGAGATAAATGCTAATCATCTATTTTATACTAAACAGAACATATATATTTGCTTTTGAACATTTTTTATAATTTATTTTATAATGACGTGTATATTTATTTCATTTTAATAACTACAAACACTCCAGGATGTTACTACTATTAGAAAAGTTTATTTTATTGATTGTAGTTTTTTAGTTTTTAATAGTAATGTTCTCGTATTTCAAGTTTTCGTTTATTATAGGTTTGTTCAAGTATAGATGTGTTGTCAATAAAAATTTTCCTACATTGGGACAAGGGGCATAAATGTTGATTAGTAAGGTGCTTCAATATAGCACTATTTTCTGAGCGATGCATGGTTAATCTCCTCGACAATGTCAAATCTATGCACATTGAAATCAGCACCACCAGAATCAACACACTTTTGCCAACGCAAAACAAGTGCATTTATGCCAGTAACATAAAAAAATTTGTCGTTCTAGCGGCGATGAAATCGCTAAATGCGTTTTTGACATCGCTTAGGATTTTGAAGCATTTCTCATTGCAGAAAATTGTCGAGATGCTTGAAAAAGTGGTAGTTAGTAGGTGTGAGACCTGGAGAGTATGGCAGATGAGGTAAATTCTCGTAACAATTAATTTCACTTATGCAGGTTCGGTTTAGTAACGTGAGGTCGGGCATTGTCAAATGTTGGGTATTGTTGTCGAAGTTTCTGCTGCATTTCATCCATTTGTTGACTTCTCCACAGTAATGGTTTCTCTCGGATTCAAAAAACATTTGGCATGACCTTCTTTTGGTGCAACTCTGACTTCGGAAAGTGTCGTGGAGCTTCGTCGGAGTCTAACCACTGACCTCAGCGTCGCCGGTTGTCGTAAAACACCCACTTTTCATCACAAGACACAACTCGGATCGTTCTTGTTGTGTAAAAGAAAGGAAGATGACACTTCATAACGGTGTTTCCTTTGGTTGTCATTTAATTCATGAGGCACCCATTTATCAAGATTTTTTGTCTTCCAATTTCTCAAGGGGCTGAAAATCGTCATATATGCAACGTCTAACTCAGAAGCAAGTTCTCAAATAGTTGTGCGTGGATTGGCTTCACTTAAGGCTCTTAATTGACCGTTGTCAACATCCGATGGTCGACCAAGACTCTCATCGCCACCATGAAATTTCTTTAAACAACTATTGTACTGTGCTTTCAGTAGTAGTTCCTGTGCTAAAAGTTTCGTTGATATCGCGAGCTGTTTCAGCAGTCTTTTTTTGGCCTAGCTGGAATTGAAATAAAAATTCTATGAATTTGCTTTTTTGTCCATATTCTATTAAACGTTCTGAAAAGAAGACGCAATTGTTTTAAGATTAAAAAAACGATTGTAAGTTAAACGATTAGATAGAGATAAAAAAACGCTTTTTAAAACGATATATAAAGTAAAGGTATTATAAAGAAAACTTATTTGAAAAGGCATAATTTGAAATTTCTTCTTAACTTAATATTTCAAGGAAAACCAATAGTCTATGCTTAATTTCAACGTTACACTGGTGAATATATACAAAAATTACGAAAAACGATGAGGTAGGAACAAAATTATCCGAGAAAAAATCTTTGGACGAAAATGAGCGGAAATAAAAATGTTGCTAAAAAACACCTGAGAGTTCCAAAAAGGAAGAAAATAGGCCATAACTATTAGCAATTGTTCTAGTAAATTCTGCGTAAATAATCACCAACTTGTTATGTATACACAGAAATGTTTTTTCCCTTGTCAAGTATCCCACAAAAATGTAGCGAGTGTTTTTTATGATGAAGATCGAAAATTTGTATCTTTTTATAATGCGGAAATATTTAAGTAATTTTGACATGCTAATTAAGTAAATATTATTACTTTTACTGGAAATTGACAAAAAAATCAGTAGATATCATATTTATTTTTTTAATTGATTTTTTTTTCATTTTTCCGAATTTCGCTATTAGAATGTAGTTGCACCAATAATGTTCATGTGTTTCCATTTCCCCTTGGAAAGATAAAGTTGCTATAAGAACCGGCTTCGATAAAATTCTCGAATGGTGGTTGGTACATTATAAGCTGCGTCTTACAAAAATGCAGCATCACAAAAAAAAAAAAAAACAAAAAAACTTTATTATTTATGGCCATCTTTTAGATTGAACTGAGGAAACGAACGATGGATAGTTCGAATTTCATTAATATTTACTCTAAGTGCATTGTATATTGTTGTATCTGCACAATAATTTACAAGAACACGAAAGTAAAGGTGTACAATAATATATTAGGAAGAAAAGTTAAATACATATTTACATGTCTTCAGATATACTTCAGTTGGAGATATTCCGGCAGTTGGCGTGTTGCATGTCTTATTGGAGGCAGCATAGGCGTCTTGCCTGTTTGGCGGTCGTTGCCGGACTCCCCCGGTATTGGTGATTGATACCTTTATATATCTCACTCACCCGCCTGTGTTAATTAGTAGGCGTCTCCACAACATATATCTTGTTCATATTATTTAGATTCTTCGAACTACGGGTCTCATCTTGAATTTTATTTACACAACGTTTCGGCCGATGTAACCTTCTCCTCGGACTCGGGACTCTTTCTATCGAACTCAGAAATCTGCACAAAATTCAAACAGAAGCCTTTATTTAATCTACAAAGGCAACACACTCTCATTTCATTAGCCATGACCAGATAGAAGTCTTACGTAATTCGCAATTGTATTTTTAAGTGTCGCCCTCTATTAGGATTGAACCTTCAACCTCTAGATGAGAGAAATTTACAACTTAACTCTACCAAGTACTTTATCTACTTCCCCATGTGTTCGCAATGGATAAAAACGTTGTAAAAATAACACATAAGATTAAATCAATAGAGGAGAACCTTAATAATATGAATCATGAATCGTTAGTTCCAAAAATTCAGAAACGCAACATTGGCAATATTCTTATATTAACTTGTATAGATTTCCAAGCCGACATTCTTATAAGAAAATGCCTTTTCTTCTTTAAGTATTGACTATTCTTATTTAGTGTTTATAGATTATAAATTGCGTTGAATTATAAGCATATTATTTTCATATATAAAAAAGAAATACTCAGACATTTTTATTACAATACTAGCAGTTCAGCCTGGCTTTACTAACGCCCTGTGTACTATTCGTAACTTGCCCTATCTGTGAATACCCTGAGTTTTTAAAACTTTGACTCCAATTGTGACCCCTTTAAACACTAATTGTTTTGATCTCAAATCAAAATAAAAAGTTTGACCCACGTCCAAGTTACCTACATCTAAAATTTCAAGTGTTTAGACCTCAAATTGGCGAAGGAGTTTGATAGAATCTGCAAAGGTCAACTCGCTAAACTTTTACCTTTTGGCAGCGAAATTTTCGCCCCAAAACTAGTTAAAATGCTAGACATATGTCTGAATACCCGTTATGTAAAATTTCAAATGTTTAGACTAAAATTTGGCTGAGTAGTTTGCGAGAGACCGTAAAGGTAAAACCTTTTGAACTTTGAGCACGCGAAAGCTCAAATTTTCGACCCAAACCGATTAAAAAGCTTGCCCTATATTTGAATACTCTATATGTAAAATTTCAAATGTTTAGACCAGCAATTTGCTGAGTAATTAAGTAAAGATTGAAGAAGTAATTTTTTTTAAACTTTGACCCCAATTTTGACTCCTTAATATTTATTGTACGGGTTAACTCCACAAAAACGAAAAAAACAAAATGGTAATTGACTTCAAAAGAACTTCGAATTTACAAGGTAAGAATTCGGCTGGCAATTACATTCTATAAACAACAATAACAAAAAAAGAAAACGAACTCATGGCAAACTTTTCGAGGAAATTGTAAGTAACATTTTGTGTTTTTATTTAAATTGAAAAGAACTGGGCGAAACACATTTTTTATAATGTTTAAACATTAAGAAATTGGAAATTGGAGGACCAACCTGGGGTATTCTACAAAAACGGTCTCCAAAGCTACATCAAACGATGCGAGAAATGCATAAATCTTCGTGGTTCCTATGTAGAGAAAGACGAATACCTGTGCCAAGTTTTGTTGCTCTACTACTATGGGAAGTGGGTCAAGGGCCTTACTTATTGCACGCCCCTCGTAAATTTTACAAAGTAAGGTATAAAAATTTAATTTAAATCGAATCAAAAATTACATTGGATTTATTTTATGTAATGTACATTCTGTTGCACTTAAAAAAATCATTGGAAATTTTATGTCTATATCATTAATTGCTAGATGAAAGATAATGTTTTTAAATTGCAACAAAATGTAAATTACATAAAATAAATCCAAGATAGTTTTTTGATTCAATTTAAATTAAATTTGTATACCTTACTTTGTAAAATTTATAAAAGTGCAATTTGAAGATGAATAAATTTCAAATTGAATCTTGTACGTTTATTTTTAATGCCTATAGTAAAAACATTTTGTTTAACAATTTTCATGCCTTGGATGAAATGCTTTTCTAACTTGTATCTAATCTTTTAAGATTATATTTTAAAACTATCCTGCTCTCCATTTCAGGTTGTATTTCCCTTTCACACCACAACTCATTTTTGCAACCCCTCTTTGTATTATTACAGGTCTGAATATTCTCTGTTTCAGTTTGTATTTCTCCTCACACCAGAACGCATTTTTGCAACCCCTCTTTGTATTTTTACAGGTCTGAATATTCTCCCTGTTTCAGTTTGTATTTCACCTCACACCACAACTCATTTTTGCAAACCCTCTTGGTAATACAGGTCTGAATAATGAGAAAATCTGAATTTTTTAAACAAAAACTTTAAAATAACTTTTTTAGATTAAATATTTTAAAACTTCTTTCATAATAGACACTCTTTAAAATTTAATAAGGAACATATTTCATATAGGTTTCATTAACAAATATTCAGTACATAACGAGAAAAATAGAGATGAAAATTTCAAAAGCACTGTATAACTAGTTACCGTCAATAGTAGTCCTCGCCAGCGAAAGTCTTTGTTATTGTTATTCTATCATTATTATTATTATTATTATTATTATTATTATTATTATTATTATTATTATTATTATTTAAAACATTTGTGTCCTGCTCATATATATAATATCGAACCATTTATCTATCCATCTATCAATCCATTTATCTATTATTGCATGTATCTTTCTACACATATGTCTATCACTCTCCTGATTATTTTGTATACATCTATTCATTATCTTTATATTCTCTGCAAACATCATAATCCATTTTCTAGCCGACACATATCCATTTTAATGAAATTAGAAATCGATTTCTATCGAAGATTAAGTCTTCCATTGCGCGATATTAGATTATTTGTTTTCCATTTCAAAGAATGCTAATCGTTTTCTTCGCGATTATGTCTGGAACAACAAAAGCGACGACACCGTGTCCAGAATTACATCATTCTCCAAACTGAATTGCGGATAATAATTGAGCTTTTGACTGATTTCAAAAGAAGCTATTAATGTAAAGATTCAATTAAATTCATTTAAAAGCATCAAACATCCATTTCAGTAGGTATATTCTTAGGTATCAAAGTCCGTATACTTTTGTGTTTTATATTTACATTTGTTCGGAGCAGAATACGCGCCATTTTCACAATCACATAATTTATAAAACTCATCAGTATGTTGGTCTGTCAGTCTGTTTTCATATTTTGAAACTCTCACCTGAAACTAAAACTCACAGAGCGGCTCTAGGGGCCTAGTTGAACTTTTTATGGGCCGCTCTTTATGGATCTTTAGCCAGTTAAAATAGTTTTAAGTAGTTTAAACGATTCAAAATTGAAAAAAAATCGTTATAGATTTTGTACATTCATCTTTGTTTATTTTTAATCAGTTCATATGCGTGTCATGTTGGTACAGTGGTAACGTCACCAGCTTTAAATATTGCAGTTTAGCTTTCGGTTTCGATTCTAGCTGATAGCATGCAAATACTTTGTTTTTACTTTTGAAATCACGACTCTGTAATAATATATCTGGAAAAATTAAAATATCATATTTAAACATATTTTACTACCGGGACAAGCGAAACACCCTCACCCGCTATTTTATTTATAAAAAGAAAATTTTTATTTAAGTTAGTTTAACTACTCATGAATCATTGTTTTGTGTGCATTTGACTATCTATCTATCTATCTATCTATCTATTAATAAGCCAATTATTTATCCATCCCCACTCTCTTTCTTTCTTTCTCTCTCTCTCTATCTCTCTCTCTCTCTCTCTATATATATATATATATATCGAACTATTTATCTACCTATTTATGAATCCCTCTATACATCTCCGTATGTAACCTCTGTCTTTAAATCATTGCTGAATATTGAGTACATTTAATAATCAATAGACGATTGATTCTATAATCTCAGATACACAATCTGCATAAAGTAAAACATCATGTTTAAGCGTATTTTACAACTTGGCAATGACGGGCTGCCATCTATTTTATATATAACAAAAAAAAAACGTTATTTTAGTTAGTTTAACTACCCATGTATCGCTCATGAATCAGTTTTTTTTGCCCTCACTCTCTCTGTCTCTCTGTATATATATATATATATATCGAACTATTTATATATCCATTTCTCAATCCCTCTATCTATCTCTGTATGGATAATTTACTCTATTTATCTCTCTACAGATATGTCTATCAATCTCTTGAATTTTTCGTATACATTTATTCATTAACCTGATATTCTCTGCAAACATTATATAAATTTTCCATCTGACACAAAATGTTTATTCATATATCGCAAAAAAATCGGTAACTTTATTTGGGGATCATCATAACTTTCTTTCTCAATGTATTTTATTACATATTTCTTTTATCAAGAAAAAATATTTTTATTTTTCTTCCATCTATGTTCACATCATAGGCCGATAATCAAAACTCAACTCTAAAATCCGCCATAGCAACAAACAAGTTGAGTTCTAATCTATCATCCCCCTTGCCAATCTTACACACACACACACACACACACACACACACACACACACACACACACACACACACACACACACACACACACACACACACACACACACACACACACACACACACACACACAAACTCGTCTAGCTAAAAACAATAAATTCCCCCATTCACTATCCGTGCCTAAACGTAATTGATTACATCAGCTTCATTCTTAGATCTTCCCGCTTGTGGAACCCTTTCCCGCTGGTCTGCTTTGAAGCTGACTACAATATTGTCTTGTTGAAGTTTGATGTAAACAACTTCTTATTGGACCGACCTCATAAATAATATAATCATACCAAATTTCCAATGCAAACGATTTCTGCATTACTATTCCAATGATTGCAAATCATACATTAACCCTTATCCTCGGATGGCATCCGGGCCTTAATATGTGGTAGACCTTTTGTAAAAAAAAAAACAAACCAAAAACAGAATTTTTATACTGTTCTTCCAATTTAATTTTTCTTGCATTTTATTTCCCCACATCCCTCAAAATACCACACGCGTTCATTTCCCCGCTATTACTTCAGTGAATCTCAGCAGGAAAGCATGAAGAAGAAGGAAAGTACGTTAGCACAGATACAATCAACTATGGCTGCACCTCTTCGACAATGACTCCCCCTTCTCTCCCTCTCTCTTTAGGCGTTAGAAAAAGATAGAGTGCAAGAATCAGTCAGCCTAAAACACTATTATTTTTTTTTTTAAATAATTACGTTTTACCAAAAAAACATATCATCGTTCATCTGACTTAAGCGCAGAATCGTTCTAAAAATCCCAAATAAGAGTACAGAAATTAATTTAAATAAGTTATGCTAGGAGAAGTAAGAACAAAAAAAATAAATAAATAAAACATAGAAAAACGAACGAAAAGAAAATCAATACGAAAAGGGTTGAACGCGAGTCATGTTACAAAAATAAGTGAAATGATATTTTGTAACCCAAATCTTATATATAAAATAATATCGGTTTACCCAATTTTATTGGCCTTACAAAACTATATACCAAAACCTGTACTTCTTACTATAATCTACACTATTATTGTTATGGAATGACGAGAGAGAGAGAGAGAGAGAGAGAGAGAGAAAGAGAGAGAGAGAGAGAGAGAGATGTAAACACGTTGACCGGAAGTCAGGGTCAGCTGATCGGATTACGTGTGAGTCACGTGATCAGGTTAGCTGAATTGTAGAGATTTGGTTTAGACTTATAGACTTAGAAGAGGACCGTTGTCTCCTCCCCTTCACTGGGGGGGGAGCGCTGACGTGTGTAAAACAGAACCATACAAGCTAGAGTTTCGCTTTCCATCCTTCTGCAAGACATCTGGAAAGTGAAATAAAAGAAAAACTATAAAACCAATTCCTTGTCTTCGAGTGAAATTAATCTTCGTCCAAAACAGGTACCAGGTCTCCTCTCTAAGACGAGATGTTTCTAGATGGACCAACATCGACGACGCAGAAGGTCCGAAAATACATGACATGTCTCACACACCTACCCAAAGCATACGAACATATTTAATAGACTGCCCATTAGACGATCACGCACACGATCTCCTTTATTAGAGATAACTACGCAACATTATATAAAAATCAGTTTGTTTGTGGGAGTTCCTTTAGCATAGAAATTCATCCGATTGGTATCAGAAATCAGAAAACTCGGATCCTAAAAATAGTCTTTCTTTCTTATAGATACAAATAATTTTTTATACGAGAATATTTTACGTTACACCCTCGAAGGGAAATAATTCTCAACGAATCAAGGTAGATTCAATTCTCAGCAAATCATTTTTTATTATAAAAACAATCATCTGGAGATATAGCTCAGTGGTAGATAATTCAACTTCACATCGATTGGTTCCTTGTTCAAGCCCTGACATATCTATCTACTTTATTTTAATTTTTTTCTTATTAATCAGTTTAATTTACGATGAAATAAGAGATACCATTTAAAATCGCCGCAAATCATTTCATCGTTTGCATATTTTAAAACTAAACATTACCAAGTGGTGACTTTTCTAGGGCATTCATCGTCAAATATCAGCTGACGTGATATTGTAAACAAACACAGACGGAATTTGATGAACGACATCATTATTATTTTTTTTATTTCTTACTTTTTTGCGAATTAGTCCACATGGCAAATTATTCCTCATAATCTATAATAATCAATAGAGAATTGATTCTATGCATACACAATTTGCATAAATTAAAATATCATGTGTTAACGTATTGTACGACCGGGCAACGCCGAGCTTTCAGCTAGTAACTAATAAAACAATTCCATACGTTCCCTTTGCGAAAGAAAATTATTAACATTGTTCAGTGCTTTAATACATTAATTAATAGGTAAGTTGGCTGTTTATGTATTTATTTTTAAAGTAATGTAGTTTTCGTCTCAGTGCTCGCAGACAGAACATGGCGACCGCAATTTTGTTCTTTCTTCATATTGGAAAATATGTTTTTATTGTTTCTTTGATAACAAGTTTATTTTGGAATTTAAAAAATTGCATAAAATAAGCAGTCGCTTCAGATTCTTAATACTATCATATTTTTACATCACTATTAGATAAAAATTGTATCTTATTATTATTATCTCTTCAAAGAATTTTTGTTTGGGTTACATAAGCAGCCATCAAATAAATATTTTCTTCTTTGTTTAATTTCATAAGCGGCCTAATTTTATTGGTAGGCAACGGACGCAATGTTGTTGCTTTTGCTATAACCAACCAGTGTGATTATACTGCTTCAATCAGAACTACTTCTTCAGCCAGATGCGCCAGTTCTATCGTTTCCATAATATCGCTATTCTTAGCTACTACGTAGACAGCATCCTAAATTTCCATGTGAATCTATATATATAAATTCGCATTCTTATCTTTTTTTTTTACACAGTGATCACCACTTATCAAGGCCCGGAAGCCACTCAGGGATAAGGGTTATTGTAAGTACATTACGTTAGTGTGGAGATTTGATGAAGTGTTTACTTAAGGGGCGGTTCATTAGGAATTTGTTAACATTGGACTTGAACACATCCAAGTTGTAGTCCGGTGGGAAGCAGGCAGACGGAACAGAGTTCCACAGGCGTGCAGTCCTAAGAAAGAAGCTTTGTTCATGGAATCCACGTTTTGATTTAGGCACAGATAAAGAGTGGGGGAAATTTTTCACAGTGGATTCGGCTAGACGGGTGTTTTTCGTGAAAGATTGGCGAGGGGGGACCAGAGATTGGAGTTCAGACGAGCACCTGCCATGGAAATAACGATAAAACAAGGATATGCTCGCAACGTCTCTTCTGTTTGTTCACAATTTCATTAATATATACAAAATGTTCATTTCTTTCCTATTTCATTTTAGCATGATTCTTGCAAAATATACGATGAAGAGATAATCCCATTTGCATATTACAATAAGGAAAATCAATTTTACTAAATAGCTGTATGTTAATTACTGTTTATAGCCAGAGAATTCTTTTAGGTGTTCTATTTAAGAGTGTTATTTAAAGTTGATTTATATGGATAATATATTTAATTAAATTTGTTTGGAAATATTATTACCTACATCAATCTTTTAGAAACCGGATTAGAATTATTTCCCCTGTTGTCTTATCTTCTATTATATGTCTGTGATGTTTTTATTTGTTTTTGTTAGTGATACTTTTTTAATGAATTCAATTATTTAGAGGAATGTGCAGTTTTACATAAATACGAGTTGGGAATAAGTTTCCCCTTGATCAATTTCGTACCCTAAACTAGGGTACGGCATGTATATTATTTTAAAAATATGATTATCTACTGACATGTGTTTTGTCTAGATTCAGCCACTCTGATGAGTGGTAGACGACGAAACACGTGTATGTGGATAATTATATTAATATATATATATATATATATATATATATATATATATATATATATATATATATATATATATTGGTAAACTAAAAAAAAAAATTATTTACAATTTCTTAGAATTCCGCGGTTTTGCGTTGCAGTATTTCCATTCCTTATATTTATTCACATTCTGTTTATATTTAAGTGCATTATACGTCCCCCACCAACATCCCTACAACTATCCTCTTCTTGATCATCACGGCATCGTTATCATCTCATTTTCTCATCAACCCTTCTCATTATTATTCTCTTTCTTTCAATTAATCGTTAAACCCCTACCTTCTGACTCCCGTGCTTCTATTTCTTTTTCATCTTACCCTTCCTTCCTTTATAGTAATTCTATCTTTCGTTTCCAGTTACTACAGCCATCTCTCCTTTATCTTTGAATGTCGTAAAAAAAAAAGAAAAAAAAAACAATAGTCGGACATAGGGGAATAATGCCCAGAAGAAAAACAAATAAAACATTAAAAAAAATCGATGAAAAATTCTATAATCGATTTTTACCAAGACCTTTCCCATAACAAAAGATCGTCGTGGTCAGTTGATCTTGGCTTTTCCTTCCCTTCTCTTTCATTCGAACCTGGTGTGACGTCATTTGTATACGTGTCAGTTACACACTTTAGTTAACCAGTAACGCTTCACTTTAAAATAGCCTCGGTAAATGCGCGGATTAGATGAACATATTTTCCTTAAAATGTACCTTAGCATCTTTATAACAGACGCTATGCACTAGTTGAGGTGTCACGCTTACATTTGAGATATCAATTTTATTCTCCTGAGAAGATTTTTTTATACAAATGAGACGACATTTATCAAAGCCAAAAGCAACTCGATGGCAGCAGTTAAGCTCGATGAATATTAGAAGAGAATAAAAAAATGATTCAAAGATAATTGGCTTATTTTGAGAACAAAGCATTCCGGGTATTTGTTTCTATTTAATTGCCTCCCCACAAGGGCATATTTTATACACAGATTAGGTTTTTAATGTGGGGAAAATGCAGCTGCTTCAATGTACCGTTGTGCACTTTTACACTTTGTATGCATCTATGTCGCAAAGGAGACTAAGAATAGGAAATAACTTCAACTCGCTTTATTGTTGTAGCAACAACTTTTGTTTTCTCACGGCCAAGATTACAGTGTAGCATCTGTTCCGATGTTACACTTCACCTCTTTTGTCTTCGGTCAGTGAAGGAGATATCCTTCATGACTGAGACAACGTTTAGTTTTGTTCCTATCAAGATTGCCCCTTTTCTGAGGAGCTGGATTTTCCCCACATTAAAAACCGACATTGTCTCTAACTCTGTCCTCGTGAAGAGGCAAGAAAATAGGAACATTTATTTCTTCATTATTACAACCATGATGTCACCCACGTAATCTTGTTCCGTGCACGATGTCTCTCACGTGATCGTTCTCTTGACCTTTTTTTTTATAGTTTTTTCTTTGTCAATGACGTCATTACACATGAATTGACATCCGCGCTGTTACATCAAAAGGAGTCTCTGGATTTAAATAAAAATAAAATAACTTCAGTCTAGAATGATTTCTTCATTGACCGAGGACAGAATAGATTAAGTTCAGTATCGGAACAGATACTACACTGTGCTCCTTTTACACAATAAATGTTTGATGGCATTGAATTTTAAGTACCAGTCAGTCAAAACGGGTTTCATAGGTGCAAAGTTCTTGGAGATAAATTCTATTCATAGAAATTTCGCTGTAGTCCCACGGAAGAGGCTAGAAACTTTTCATCAGTTGTGGTAGAAGTCGACTTTTTGTTGTGAGTGTTTTATTCTTAAGTTTGAAACGCACTTTTTGTGTGTCGGTTTCGTTTAAGTTTGAAAAAAAAACTATCGCTAAACACTTAGATTGGATGGACGTCTGTTAAGAATAGATAGAATGGATATATCTTAAGAATAGGTCGATCGTTTTAAACGGACTCGGTGATGGAATTGCATTTCAAAGATTATTATCGTTTTTTGGATACAGGATCTAAAAATATCAAATGTAAATATGAATTTTATTAATAATCCAAAAACGATATGATTTACACTTGACATCCATGGTTAATAAAATTTAAACACACACACACACACACACACACACGCGCACACACACACACACACACACACACACACATATATATATATATATATATATATATATATATATATATATATATATATATATATATATATATTTGCTTACTGTATTTTGGGGAAAGAGTTCCGACAAAGTGCTCGATTACAAAGAAAAACTTTTTCGATATAAGAGCTAAATATTTATTTATTAGTTTTACAGAAGTTCAGAAAAAACATTGGTACCGTCGGTTTCAAGCCCAAACACAACGGGTCTCTAGAGTGCTCGACCGCCGGGCTGTCGGTGTTCAACTGTCACTCCTAGCGGGGGCTATGTATTTGCTTACTGTATTTTGGGGAAAGAGTTCCGACAAAGTGCTCGATTACAAAGAAAAACTTTTTCGATATAAGAGCTAAATATTTATTTATTAGTTTTACAAGGTGTCCCAAATGAAGTTGACGGATTTCAAATTTAATTAACTTGCTCAATATTTAAGTTATGCTTACCAATTTTCATATGTAGGTAGATACGCCTCTCCATGATTTTTTGAGATATAGTAAGATATCATAGTCTACTTATTCTATTTTTATTTACACAACTTAATCTAGGGTATATTTTTCACAAGGTCTAATTTTAGTTATGAAAAATTATCTTACTCAAATGTCCACCATTTTCATTTTAACACTCTTGTGCTCCCTGCAGGGAATTGTCCAGAACATCACTTTATGTTTTATGGCCCTAATTTCCACCTCTGTATTCTTTTTAAAGGCATTTATTGTGGCTGGTTTGTTTGCATATACTCTTTGAGTAACCCGAAAGGAAGAAATCTGCACATGTGAAATTGTTCGGCCGCCGAATATGTCCTGGAGCAGATTTAATGTTTCTCGTGTCGTATGCGCCGTTGCACCGTCCTGCTGGAACCACATTCATCAAGAGACCCCAATTTGTCTTGATCTCCTGTTTACTGATGTGGATGGATCCTCGGATATACTCTCTGTTAATCTCTGACGATTCTCATCACTTCTTACCGTACGGGGTCTACCAGATTTAGGGAGGTCACATACAGACCCTTGCTTATGAAATCGAGCCACCATAGCTTTTATTGCATTGGGAGTAGGGGGATTTCTTTCATATATATATATATATATATATATATATATATATATATATATATACATACATATATATATATATTTATATATAATATATATGTAAAATTAAAACAAAAATACAAGCGATGGTTGACGTTATGTTATCTGAGAAGGATAACCGAGAATTAATAAAATAGTAATCAACGTTTCGTCATTTACAAAATTTCAAAATCCGCTCGGGTTTTAATCTCTATATAATGAATTGCAAAACCAAGCTGAACTAAAAAAAGTGATAGATACTATTCTGCAACTGAAGAAAATAGTGCTCTCAATTTTAATGTGCTTAAAAACACACTATATATATATATAGTCATTCACATACGCTAATGTTTTGCTTTATTACAGTTCAGCAGCCTGGTTTGAAACTCGATTGGCTTAGCGTTACGCTATTCGGCTGCTACTCAGGGGGGTATGTGAATTAAAAATGTTCAAACATAGCTCACTTTATGTAAACTAGCTCCACTAGTTTACACGACCCTGTTGGTGGAGCATTAGAATACGCCGACTGCCCCCCCCCCTGCAGAGGGTAAAAGTCCCTCAATGGGGGTCCTGGATATGACCTTAAACTATATCCAGTGGTGAGGCCCCAGCTTGTGGGCTTTGGGGAGTGTGGTGCTACCCTTTAATTACCATTGCTCCCAGGTCCACTCTGACCCGGAGTTGTAGTACCTGTTAGGGTCCCAACTATGGGTTAAATAGAAACCAACGTGAAAACAACAAATATATTCTATTAAAAAAATTTTTCTTCAAAATCTTTGGATTCGGCATTAAATAACCCGAAATGGGTTGATATGCCGTAAAACAAAAACAACCAACCAACCAATCCACTAGTTTACATAAAGAGTGTCGCTTAATACGTATGTAACAGTTTGTTTATCACTTCCCAATATGCTCATGCCAAGATAGGGATCATTTGCGTACATATACATAAAATGAGCATATCTAAATCAGATATGATTTGTCTTGTATTTCTCGAACGTATATTTCCTGTATTAAATTACCTACGATGAATTGCTATCAATTTACTTTCAATGATACGCGTGGGAAAACTGAAAATTCATTTCTATGAATACAGATTCAAATCGACTTTACTACCAATTCTTTTGAGGCAATTATTTTAGAAGAAGAAGTTTCGATATAACACCAGACTTCATTTGCGAAAATGAGGATAAAAAATCGAATAACATGCTATGTTTTGTTCATTGTGTTATAGAGTGCTCAATATATAAATAAAAATTCAATAAAGCTGATAAACTCGTACTAGCAGGGAGACTCGACGTTGCTCGTGATTGAATGATGATCGACGAATCCTTCACACTGTATATATAAAAATTTGTCATCAAAATTTGTGTAATCGCCTATTTTTCAATCAAATCAATAACTTGCCTACTCTAGTTAGGGATTCATCGGGGTGCACCGGGAGAAAGCTTCACATGCCTCCCTGCAGTGATTTAGTTCACAATACATTGTAGTCTACATTGCACTGTGGAGAATCTATTGTTGATTGTTAAAATTATTTATATATAATTGATTGAATTTCAAAATGCTAAACGCAAGTATTATAGTCCAGTTGTACTCTTAACAGAAACATTCATTTCGAATGCGTCTCTGTCATATCAGAGAACCTACTGTTGATTTTATATTCCAGGCATTTCTGCTTATGCGGTAATAAAACTCCCCAAATGTACTTGGGATGTTAGGCGGTATAAAGTTTTAAGTAGAGTCCAAATCGCTTGTTTCGTCTTTCATGTTTTTTTCGAAGACTTTGTTGTCGGCAGCTGAGTCTAACGCATATCTTATTTTTCTTTTAATAATATTATTGGAATGCTTTCACCTTTTCCTTGTACTTATTTGTGAATTATTCCACGGATTTCGGCCTTTTGGATTATTTTGGACCATCTTCCAATTACGCGATTTCCTTGGATTTTACTTGTGCGAATGGAAATTTAACAAACTTTCTTGGATTTACATTTTTGTTATTACCGTCATTGAATACTTTACATTTCACCAGACTATCCATTCACGTGAAATAACCTTTTCTTCAGCATATTCTCTCTGCTTCACATTTTGTAATCAAGTAAGATCTTTGACTTACTTGCAGTTTCATCAAATACTTTTGTAAGCAAAATCCGATCCCACATTTTGCTAATTCTTACCCTCTGATGAAAAGGAAAGTATTTCTTCGAAACTCCGCGGATTAAGAACTATCCACTTATTTAGGGTTTCCTTTTCAAATTAAATATGTTTTAAACTCTTTTTCAAAGCGTTTTTAACATGTTTTATTAACTATTTGCTCTTATTATAAGCTCTATCTCTTATTTGGTTTTATTGAGCTTTTATATCTTGTTGAGATTACTTTATAAATATTAATTCTTTAATATTTATAATATACTTTACTTTTACCATCATGGATCATTTTGGTAAATTTAATTGTAATTTTTATTTTATTTTATGTATACATACACATATATATATATCATGTTAAAAACGCTTTAGATAGAGTTATATGAGCTCAAAACGACTTTAATCGCTACAGGACAATTTTAATAGACAAATGCCTGAGGGAGTATCTATACACAGATGATGTTACAGAGTCTTAGATTTGTACGACAGCTGACTCTCTTTCTCTCGGTTCAAAATGTTGAGATCCAGCAACAAGCAAGAGCAAGATAGCTAGCACAAGTTAATTTGAAGACCAGCTTAATGCGGGTACTGGTCTCCCGCTTTATGGTTTTTAAAATCAGAGATTTGCTTCTCCTGGAAAGGTTGCCTTCACCACAGCTTGCGGGAGCCCTCCCCACCCCAACACACACAGACATGCAGACAAACACACACGGTGATAGTTGGGCGTTGACCCCGAAAAAGGTTTCATTCTTCCCTGGGAAGGTTTTGTTTTATATCCTCCAGGGAGACTAGCCACCCTTCTAACCAAACAAGTCTGGTGGAGGAACCAGTTTAGTCGCCGGTTACCCGACCATGAGACAGGTAGTACTGGGTTACATGGTACCAGTAGCATATGACATGACCTGACATATATACATGCATACATAAACACATACATACATAGACATATACAAACATACACACATATACATACATGCATGCACACAAATATATATACCTATACACACATATTTCTTGAGGGTTGCAGAGTTAAGTATTTGAGTATTTCTTGCTTGTGTTGTATGTTGTCAATATTTTAATGCATGAATATTACCTATTTCAGACAAACTACGAGCTTTTTGAAAAAAGTCCAGGGTTTCATGAAATTGCTGACGTTCACGGCCCTTCCCCGTTTCAAGTTCTGTAATCGCTGCCAAAATTTATATATATATACATATATATATATATATATATATATATATATATATATATATGTATATATATGTTAGCCTTGTAAATCCTTACAAGGATAAACACGAGAAAATTCTGTGTAGCTTAATTCCAATGTATATATTTCCAAAACTGCCTACCTAGTTTTTCTTCCATATCGAGCATTGTCGAAGTAAATAATGAATATATTTACAATTTATATATATATATATATATATATATATATATATATATATATATATATATAGGTAGGTAGGTAGAGAGAGCGAGAGAGAGAGAGAGAGAGAGAGAGAGAGAGAGAGAGAGTTTAAATTGTTTGTTTGTTAGTTTGTGTTATTCCGTTATGACACAGCTGAGCTAGGGTTCTGCTTGACCCAGGCTGCCCACTTCCGATTAAGGTTTGGACTAGGCAAGCTTGGTGTTGGTGGCTGGTAAGGTATCTATTCCACCCAGAAGTCTAGATGTTTATTGAAATGTCGGGGAACGCTCTCCATATATTTATTATTGTGGCTGGAATTCTGTTGAATGTTCATTTGCCACTCTAGCTGAAACTATGGTGAATGAGGGACTTGATCTTTTGTGCAGTCCCAGTTTTTATATAGCACAACCTACCGGCGGTGGATTTTTTCTATTCTTGTTACGATTGGGACCCTTTCTTTCCAAGGTTTTCAATATATTACTTGCAATATATCATTCTCGTCAACGTTGTAATGAATACAGTTGCAGCTCATTCAGCCTCTCCCAGTAATTCATTTGGTCTATTTTATATACTTTGCTGGTGAATATTCTCTTTTACAAATTTCTGCTACTTTTGGTAATATATATATATATATATATATATATATATATATATATATATATATATATATATATATATATTATAAAGAAGTGAACCATCGCGTAAATTCAATCAACTAAAAAAATGGAAAACGGGGTGAGGAATATATATATATATATATATATATATATATATATATATATATATATATATATATATATATATATAATGGTGCAAGTTATATGTACAATTCAATAAAATAAATAAGTCGATTAAAAACAAGATCGTTAAAATACACCCGAAGCGCTTTTCGTTCAGACTAACATTTTCAAGGGTCATAAGTCTTAAAATTATTATTTTTTTAGAATATTTGGTAGTGGTATGGAGTAAGAGCGGAGAGGAGGTTAAGAATATATATATATATATATATATATATATATATATATATATGTACGTATATATAAATATTTACTGCTACTTTCGGTAATATATATATATATATATATATATATATATATATATACGTATATATAAATATTTACTGCTACTTTTGGTAATATATATATATATATATATACATATACATATATATATATATATATTCGATAAAAAAAGGAATGAATACTTCTATATTATGGCAAATAAAAGCGCAAACCTACAGCATTTATGAGTTTATTGACGTTTCATCTCTATGAGAAATCATTAGGCCGATTGATTTTAGAAGAAAATAAATAAAAGCCACAACTGCATTTGGAAATATACGCTGGGTGTTGTGTGAAAAAGTAAGCATTTCTATTAAGTGTATCGTGTTTTTTTTTTTTTTTTGCATTTCTTTCAATTGGAATGTGATTGCTTGAAAAGAAATAAATTAGAAAACAAAACAAAACTAAAAAAAAAATTAAATTAAATCAACCACGGGCCGGGTAGAAAACTATACAAAACTCTCCACGCCACACACCAATTGCAAATACTCACTTCTCACGTTTTTTTAAACGTGTCCCGTCTGAGTGAAGGTACAGCAGATATTTCGAAATGCACTAGTGGTTTTAATTTATTTTCTTTCGGAAATCAATGACCCTGATGAGATCCCCTTTATATGAGGCGCCTTTTCATTATTAAGAGAGACAACTCTTTCTTCCACCCACGGACAGATAAATCCAAGTCGATTGGAATTATAGCTAATATAAACAATGTACTCGCACACACAATCACGCACACATACACATGGACATGCACACACACACACGCGCGCGCGCGCACACACACACACACACACACATATATATATATATATATATACGTAACACACGTTCACACACGGGCACTGAGATAGACACAAAGACACAGACACACGCACACACACGTATATATATATATATATATATATATATATATATATATATATATATATATATATATACTAGCATGGGTGGCCGGTGTTGCCCGGTTTTTTGGAGGTGTATGCTGAGAAAAAAAGGTCCATTTTTTTTAACTTTGACGCCTATTATGACTCCTTAAACTTTATTGTTTTGAGCTCAAATGTAGTTATTAAGTTAGATCCATGTTCAAGGAACCTATACCCAAACTTTCAAGTGTTTCGACCCAGAAATGTAGGAGGAGTTTGGTAGAGTTTTCAAATCGCTGAACTTTGACCCCTTAACAGCAAAATTTCAGGCCGAAACCCGATCACATAGATTTTCCCAAATCTCAGTACCTTGTATATCAAATTTCGAGTCTGTAGACTAAAAATTGACAGAGTTATTGCGTAGGTAAATGCACAAAGACACACAGACAGACACACAGACACGGTCGCTTTCATACATATATAGATATACTAGCATGGGTGCCAGGCGTTGCCCAGGTGTGAGGTGTATGCTGAGCAAAAAAAGAAAAACAAAAAAAACGGTCAATTTTTTTAACTTTGACCCCTATTATGACATCTTAACATTTATTGTTTTGGGCTCTAATCAGGTTATTAAATTAGATTCATGTCCAAAGAAACTAACATCTAAAATTTCAAATGTTTCGACACAAAAATGTCGGAGGAGTTTGGTAGAGTTCTCAAAGGTCAAATCGTTGAATTTTGACCCCTTAATCGCCACATTTCTGGCCGAAAACCGATCACAAAGACTTTCCCTAGCCTCAGTACCCTGTACATCAAATTTCGAGTCTGTAGACTAAAAATTGACAGAGTTATTGCGTAGGGAAATGTACACAGACAGACACACACACAGACACGTTCACATTTATAGATATATAGACTAGCATGGGTGCCCGCCGTTGCCAGGGGTTTTGGGGGTGTATGCTGAGCAAAAAAAAAAAAATAAATAAAAAACGGTCAATTTTTTAAACTTTGACCCCTATTATGACCCCATAACATTTATTGTTTTGGGCTCAAATCAAGTGATTTAGTTAGATCCATGTCCAAGAAACCTTGATCTAAAATTTCAAGTGTTTCAACCCAAAATTGTCGGAGGAGTTTGTTAGAGTTCTCAAATCGTTGAATTTTAACCCCTTATCAGGCAAATTTTTGGCCGAAAACCGATCACATCAATTTTCCTAAATCTCAGTACCCTGTATATCAAGTTTCGAGTCTGTAGACTAAATGTTGACAGAGTTATTGCGTAGGAAAATGTACATAGACACACAGACAGACACATAGACAGACACACAGACACGTTCACTTTTTTTTAGATATACTAGCATTTTCGCCCGGCGTTGCCCGGGTGGTTTTAGGTTCATGTTGAGCAAAAAAATAAACCGGTCAATTTTAGTTATTTTGAGCCCTATTTTACATTTTTTATTTGGACTCAAATAAAGTTATTACGTTAGATCCATGTCCAAGGAACCTATATCTGAAATTTCAAGTGTTTTGACCCAAAATTTTCGGAGGAGTTTTTTTTAGAGTTCTCTAGGGTCAAATCGTTGAACTTTGACTCCTTAACAGCCAAATTCCTTTCCGAAAACAGATCACAAAGATTTTCCCAAATCTTAGTACCATGTATATAGAATTCCGAGTCTGTAGACTTAAAAGTGACAGAGTTATTGCGTAGGGAAATGTGCATACACAGACGCGTTCACTTTTATAGATATATAGGTTGACTAGCTGTTCCGTTCGGCTTTGCTCGGGCCCTATGTACTGTTCATAAGGTTATGTGCATATGTGTACATTAAAAAGTGTGAATATGTTAAGTAATGCCTTTCTGTATTCCTTAACTACCATAGAGGAACGACAGACAGACATTTTTACTTTTATAGATATAGATGCAATGGAATAACCTGACATCCCTTCATAGATGAAATGAACTATACCCTCTCACGTGACTGAGAGAGAAGGGAAAAGACAGGAAGAGAATAAGAAAAGATATCGAGTAACTCTTATGTCACATGTATTCCCTTGTAAATAAACCCCTTTATCTTTCACCTATAACCCCATGTTTCTTGCTGTATCCTTATTTAAAGTAAGGGTATAACAAATGGCGACAGGATTCGAACTCACAAAAACGGAACTTTAAGCCAAAAATATTGGAAAACAAAGAGAAGAAAATACTGCATGGAAAAATTCAACTACTGAAAAAAAAGCTAATACACACAAAAAGTAAGTTATATTTTTTTTAATTCAGTCTGTTACGGTCCTACTGAAAAAAAGAGAAGCATTGAAAGAACAGCTTTTGAAAGTGTCCATTTCATATTTCTTTTGTTTCATAAGAAGAAAAAAATACGGCGGGAAAAACACATGTAGGCTGTGTTTCAGTGTCTATTTCGTGGGTATTGCAAAAACCTTGTCTACAAAAGAATGTTTTTTTGTGGTTTAAAATTTTTCAGTGAATTTATTTCATGCTTTGTGCAGGTACTGTTAACCTTTTATTTTAGTACTGTGTAAAAATAGGTTCTTCAACATGGAACAATTAGCCGAGTTTAACACAACGATAGAATTAGCACTGGCAGCTCAGATGGAATTTTTTCAAAAAGAACAGTTAAAAAAAATGAAGTATTAAAAACAATATTAATGAAACAAGAAGAAAAAAAGGATTTTCGGTTCACTCCGGAAGGAATTGCAAATTCGCTGACAAAATTTTTATATGAACCAACTAAAGGCTTAACGTTTTCAGCATATTATCGTAGATACGAAAATATTTTTTCCAAACGATGTCAGGCCTGGTCGGATGAAGAAAAAATTATTTTACTGTTGTAAAAACTGGGTTCCAATGAAAATACCAAGTAGAAAAAATTTATACTCCCAAGGAAACCCAAAGATATTTCTTTTAAAGGTACTATAGAAATTTTATCGAACATTTTCGGGGAACGGGATAGCTTATTTTATACTCGTTATAGGTGTTTACATATTTTGAAACAAGATGATGAAGTCTTTATCGCCTATGATGGGAGAGTAAATGGCCAATGCGAGTTATTTAAGTTGAAAGACCAAAAAGAGGACATGTTTAAATGCTTGATATTTATGCAAGAGTTACCATCCTCGAAGGATACAGAGATTCGTTCTAAGATATTATCCATTATGAACTAAGACATAGAAATAACCTTACAGAAAGTTACTGAGGAATGCCAAAAACTGTTAAATTTAAAACAAGATAATACTAGTATCGAAGAGAAAAATGTTGACAGAATGCAAAGGGTAAAGCAAGGTGACCACTATGTAAAAAATACCGTAAGATGTGTGGAGGAAGAAATCACTTCACAAAAAGGTGCTATTTTAAAAGCAAAATATGCTATAAGTGCGGGCGTAAAGGACACAAGTCAACAGTATGCAAAAAGGGAGAAATACTGTAAGCCTGAAATAAAGACCGTTGATTCTAAAAAAGAGTCCATGTATGGTAAAAAAGGATCTATATTGAAGTTAGAAACAATAGCCGGAAAGTAAACTGTCTTTTGGATACTGGAAGTGACATATCCTTAATTGATGAAACAACATGGAAGAAAATTGCAAAACACAAAGAAAATTGCCAGAGGAATGTCTGGAAATAGATTAAAATTTAAAGGTGAATTTTATACTAATGTGACCCTGAATGAAAAGATATTAAAAACTAAAATGTGATACCTGGAAAAAATTCTAATCTATTCGGTATAGATTTGATGATACCTTTCAATTTATGGGAGAAACCAATAAACTTATTTTGCAAAAGAGTAAATGTGACAGGATCTGAAAGTCCCAAACTGCCAGGAAGATTTGTTGGGGATTTGAAGAAGGATTTTAAAAATGTATTTTCTGAGGGTCTGGGTTGCTGCGCTAAAACGGAGTGAAATTTGAACTGAAAGATGAAGTGAAACCGGTGTTTAAACCCAAAAGGAAAGTTCTGTATTCGGCATTAGAAACAATCGAGAAAGCATCAAATACACTCGACGAAATCGGAGTAATAAAAAAGTGGACTACTCTGAATGGGCATCACCCACAATTTATATGAAATAGAAAAAGAAAAAAAAAATCAGGGTATGTGGGGATTTTTCGATGGGACTGAATGATTCCTTAAAGTATCATAACTATCCTCTCCCTACCCCTGAGTAAATATTTTTTAAGTTAAATGGAGGAAAAATTTTCACAAAAATTGACTTGTCAGAAGCATATTTGCAGGTCAAAGTCCACGAAGATATTTCTAAATACCTGACAATGAATACTTATAAAAGATTATCGCTGTTTGGGTTGAAAATAGCACCAAATTAATTCCAACAAATTATGGATGCCATGCTAGCAGGCTTGAATTTTGCAATTGCTTATTTAGACGACATTTTGATAAGTAGCAAAAATGTTGAAGAACATAAAAACCATATTCGGAAGGTATTCGAGAAAATAGACGACTACGGATTTTAAGTGGCTCTCGAAAAATGTAATTTTGGTATGGACAAGATTGAATATTTGGGACAAATAATTGATTGGAAAGGTAGAAGACCTAACCCAAATACGACAGAAGCAATTAGAGACATGCCTAGACCAGACAATGTAATGAAGTTACAGTCATTCTTGGGTCCAGCAAACTACTATAATTCTTATATCCCAAATATGAATGAACTAAGAGCACCATTAAATGAATTATTGAAGAAGAATAAAAAATGGCTCTGGACAAAAGAACGTGAGGAAGCATTCATAAAAATTAAAAGATGTTTATTATCGGATCTAGATTTAGCACATTACGATCCGAAAAAAGATCTAATTGCAGCAGCAGATGCGAGTGAATATGGTTTAGGAGCGGTGCTTCTACACAGAATGGAAGATGGATCTAATAAACCAATTTCTCACGCCTCGAGGGTTTTATTACCTGCTGAAAGAAAGTACAGTCAGATCGAAAAAGAGGGTTTAGCGATTGTGTATGCCGTGAGAAAGTTTCATACATTAATTTATGGAAGATCTTTCGTTTTGGAAACGGGACATAAACAATTACTACCGATTTTTGGTTAAAAAAAGTGATTCCTAATCATACGGCAAATAGATTACAGAGATGGAGTATTATTTTGCTCAATTACGATTTCAAAATGAAACACCTAGCATCTAGTAAAATTGCACATGCAGATGGTTTGTCGAGGTTGATCCCCAGTAAAACTGAATTTGAAGAAACTGTTATAGCAGCACTAAAAAAAGAAAATGAACTAACAGATATATTAATACTGTTAGGGAACTTCCTGTTACACTTGAGGAAATAAAGAAAGCAGTGAAAACAGATAAATATATTAATAAGATAAAAAAACAAGTGGGACAAGATGAAAAGAATAGAAAAGGATTAAAAGTGTTTCCATTTTTTATGTGTAATGAAACTGATGTATGCAGACAGAGTTGTAATACCGCAAGTATTACAAAAGAAAATCCCAAAGGAATTCCACATGGGACATCCTGGAATCTCCAGAATGAAAACCCTAATGAGAGGATTCACATACTGGCCTGAAATGGATCAGGACATTGAGAAAATGGTGAAATGATGTAGAGCTTGCCAACTAGCCGCAAGATCCCCCCCATACGGACGCAACCTTGGCCTAAAACAGATGTACCCTTGACACGCATCCATTTCGATTACGCAGGACCTCTGAAGGGATATTATTACCTAGTAATCGTATATAGTATGTCAAAATCGCCAGAAATTTTTAAATACAAACACTCTACAGCGGCAAACACAATAAAAGCGCTGCACGGGGTATTTAATCGGTTCGGAGTTCCGAAAACAATTGTTAGTGATAATGGCACTATGTTCACCGATCAAGAATTCAAGCACTACTGTGAGGCACTGGCCATTGAACACATTACAACACCAACTTTTAACCTTCGATCAAACAGACAAGCGGAAAGATTTGTCGATACTTTTAAATGAGCTTTAAAAAAGAATAATAACATAGACACGGAAGAAAAAAAAAGCATTCAAAAATTCTTAGCAATATATAGGATAACACCAAATCCAAATACAAATGCTAAATTATCCCCATATGAAATTATGTTTGCAAAGAAGGTACGTTCGGTGTTCGACCGGTTAATCCCAAGAGAAAAAGTAAAAAAAAAGTATCAAGGATAATGTAAGGTACTAGACTTACAATGACGGGGATAAAGTTTTCTTCAAAAATTATCGGGCAGAGAAAAGTTTTTGGGAAGAAGGCATAATCTCAAGAAGAATTGGGAGAATGGTTTACATTATAAAAGGGCAGACTTTTTTTCACAAAAAACATATTAATCAACTGAGACCCCGATATATAGAAAAAGTCAGAAACCAATGGAAGTGCTATATGATACTTTCCACATACAACCTTCAAACAAGTAAGTACCAGTAACTCAGAAATCCTGTCACTCTCCAAAAGTAAAAAATCGGCAAACACAAATGGCGAGAAGAAGTGAAAGGAAAAGGAAAAAGCCGAATTTTTTGGACAAAGTTTAAAAAGGAAAAAATGGTAGAAGCTAAATTCTATAGAAGAATTTAGCTTGAGAGGAAGGTGATGTAATGGAATAACCTAACATCCCTTCATAGATGAAATGAACTATACCCTCTCACGTGACTGAGAGAAGGGAAAAAGACAGGAAGAGAATAAGACAAGATGTCGAGTAACTCTTATGTCACATGTATTCCCAAACCCCTTTGTCTTTCACCCATAACCCGATGTTTCTTGCTGTATTCTTATTTAACGCAAAGATATAACAGATATCCATATATATATATATATATATATATATATATATATATATATATATATATATATATATATATATATACAGATTGGATGCAATATATAGTAATCATTTAAAAAGTATAAAAAATACTTATGTGCCACTACCTAGAATCGAAACCAAAACGTTCAGCTCACGATTTATTTTGCCTCTGCCGTCAATGACTGGCCTATGAAAACATGTTTACTATAAGGCTAAAAATTAAAACATGAACCAATAGCTACTACGTTATGCATTCGTAATACCGGTGTTCGACTTCATCTGCCAAATTTCATTTTTTTTTAAATTTTCACATTTTGCACCGATTTTCCGGGTTAAAACAAAAATATGAAATTTCGCATGGATTCAAATACCTTATATATGAAGTTTCATGTCTGTAGACCAAGAACTGTAGGCAAAATTTGTTAAACAAAAATATATACGCATACATAAATATATATGGAAGCAATTTTGTGTTTACTATAAACTTTTACCCAAATATTATATATATATTTTACTATATTATGCAAGTATAAATCATGTAGAATATTTGCATGAATATATTTACACATAATAGTTAACTAAAGATGATTATACCATTAAAAAACCGAATCAACTAATAGGAAATGAATGTTTAAAAAATATGCAAATTAGCTAGATCTTTTGCTAGTGAATGCAATTCCACAACCCGTATATAAGAAAATTGTATTTTCTTTTTAAATAAGTAGAAAAGAGGTTTTTAATATAAATATCAACGCACACAAAAGACAAAATAAATTTATAGGAGCAGAGATAGATATAGATAATCTCGATTATTCGAATCGAAATCAGGAATCATAACATATATGAGCTTTGTGGGGATACGGGAACGAAAAAAATGTGGTTTATTTCCGATGCCCAAAACTGTTTCTGTAATTATCTTTTATTTGATTTTAAAATAAAATCTTTCACCGCTAAAAGAAATGATAACATAATAAATTCTGATTGATTTTAACTTCAATTAAAAGTAAAATCAATAGATCACCCCCGCCGCAAGTGTGTGTTTTATGTTTGAAAAAAATACATAGATTTAAGATTAGTTGTTACGGCAATCGGCACAAAACACTCGTTTTCTAGTTAAATATTTAGAGATTGATATCGAATCGGAATCGATAATTTTATCGGAATCATTAATTCAGTGAAGAATCGGTAATTGTATCGGAATCGTGTAAACATTGGAAATTCCATCACTAGTACACTATATACATATATATATGTTATAGTAAAATATATTTATATATATGTTCTAGTAAAATTAGTTTTGTCGTTTAAATCTTTATAGGAGAGGAGAGTTACCATTTATGAAGGCCAGAAAGCCACTCGAAGATAAGGGTTATTGTGTGTAAGGAAATGACCGGGACAACAGTGTTAAAAATTGTGTAGAATTTTATTATTTAAGAGGATGGCTCAACAAGAACATGTTTACATTGGACTTGAGGACGAATATACTGTAGTTAAAAAGCAGTCTATCGTTCTACCTTGCCAAACCTACACAAAAACCACCTACCATGAAAATAACAATGGAGCCGGGAAAGTCTCTTCAGCGGGTAAGAGGTTTCAGGAAAAGAAAACGGATATCACATACTAGGTTTGGAATCCGAATTGAAACTCTGTCTATGTAGAACAGGCTCGCCAAGCAGCTCTTGCCTAGCTATAGCAACAGTACTCAATTTAATGATGTATCTGGCTCTTATACAGGTAGAGGATTGCATCAGGAGTGAGATAACTTCTTGAGTAGTAGAATGATGCAAACATTTTTGGCGACTTTGGTAAACGATTTGATACAGGTCTTCCATTATAATCATATCTCTACATCCACACTCTTATATAAAAGTTACTTTGTGTTTCTATGCATGTAATATTTTATTCCTCATCGGTTCCATAACGGCTGAGCCTATCTTTCGCGAATTTCACACAGAGGTAATATATATATATATATATATATATATATATATATATATATATGTCTGACAGTTTTCTTAAATATGTTTTGTACAGAAATTCATCCGATAATTGTCGAAAATCCAGGTTTTTAAAATAGTCTTTTCTCTCTTATAAATAATTAAAAACATTTCACAGGGAATATTTTACGTTACACCGGTCAAGGAAAATACTAAAATTAACAAATCATTTCTTCTTTAAGAACAGATTTAGGTTCATCTGGCGATATAACTCCGTGGTAGAGCATAGCATGTACTGCATCGTTTTATTTTCTTTTTCTTATTAACGAGTCCAATTTACGACAAAAGAAGAAATACTATTTAAAATCGCCGCAATTCATATTTTGTTTACATATTTTAAAATTAAGCATTAATCAAAAGTGACTTTTCCAGCACATTCATCGTCAAACCCAAATGTCAGCTGACGTAAGATTCTAAACAAACACAGACGACATTTGATGAAGGATATTATCATTATTATTTATCTAATTTGTTTTGCGAATTTGTCCACCTGGCTAATAATTCCTTGTAATATATAGTAATCAATAAAGGATTGGTTCTATAATAATACATACGCAATCTGCATAAATTAAAATATCATGTTTAAGCGTATTGTACGACCGGGCAACGCCGGATGACCAGCTAGTAATCATATATTTAATACGTGTTTCCTTTCAACGGATGGAAATGTATTATACAATGCATAAATTGTTTTCCTCGATGACAATGTAGCTAAATCTAATTGACCCATCTTCTATATCAGCATACTTAAAGAGCATAACACTCCAAAAGGTTATCGACTCCTACTTTAGTGGATTGTTAGGACATACTTTGGCATTTACAAAAAGTTGGTAAAAATAAATAACGAATAAAATCAATAAAACATTTTTAACGCACGTAAGATATTTTAATATGCACAAATTATCAATTAGTTGAAGTCTCTTCCGTGTGCGTAAATTGTTCATTTGGAAAGTCCAGTTCTATTATGCGTGTGGTAGTGTGTGTATGTGTATGTATGTATGTATATGTGTGTGTGTGTGTGTGTGTTTGAGTATGTAAAGCTGAGAATTAAGTTTTGTTCTCCCTCACCTTAAACAGAACTAGCAAAGCGTAATATTCTTGTCGGCTTTTACTGTCTCTTCTTAGACTGATGGAAATTGGATATTTTGATCCTTAACTGCTTAGCGACAGGCTTCAAATTATTTTGGCGTGCGGTCTGTTTTCATAAAAATGTATTTTCTTTTCTTTTTCATCAAACAAGGTGTATTGGCATTTGAGACGTAAGGGGCTACTCTTTTAGACCGTAACTGAGGTTAGTGGCAAGTTGAGCAGCAATATTTTTTATTCACATTAAAGTTAAATTACAGCTGTCACTAACATCAGGAAAGCAGGAAACAGGAAGGGAATTCCAAAATCTTGCAGTCCGATGTAGGAAAGTATTAGAGTAGAAGACTTTCCAGTATCAGTGAAGGGATGGGATTTTGCTGGCTGTCAGTTTAGTCGATCGTATGTACTTCAGAGAGTACAAGAACTATGATTTTACAATCAAATTCCATAAAAGTACTTGTAAAACAGCCACAGTAAGGCAACATTCAAGTATTAAATCCGATAAGCTACATACCTATTAAAATTTCTGTCATTAATTGACTGTGTTATTAGCGCTGTTTAATAAGTCTAATAAGTTCATTCCCTAAAAGATGAAACTCTCGTACCTGTAGGTATTAAGAATAAGTGTAGTAATACTTATTTCTGCCCCTTTAAAAACTCGGTTCTTATAGTGGAGCACTTTATGTTAAAATGAAACAAATCTGTTACTTAAGCCCACGTGCATAGATCACTCTCAACCCTCTTGAATGACATTTATGATTTTATATGAATGCTAATTTCAACCACACGTCTCGCCGCAATTACCGTTGGCCAAGCGAGTTGTTCCTTGCAAATAAGTCAAAGATGGCTTCGTGGCCGGGTTCGAATCTTCCGACCGGCGGTAATCGTGATTCCTTGCAATGATGATTCGCGAAATGATAGATGCACTTATGTCTGTAGTTATTAAAATTCTTTATATATATATATATATATATATATATATATATATATATATATATATATATATATATATATGCACCTATTCATCGGACCGTATTCTTTTCTTTTTTTAGTTTTAACAGTTATACAGGGTTATTTTTGGCGTTCGCATCTTATCGCTTTTCCTGCTTTTAGCTGTGTTTTGGTATTTTTCTAAGGTCGTTTTCGAGAGTGTCTTACTTAAGAGGGCGGTTTGTAAGGAATTTGTTTATGTTGGACTTTAAAGTATCCAAGTTGTAGTCAGGTGGGAAAAGGGCAAACGGAAGAGAGTTCCACAGTCGTGCACTTCTGAGAAAGAAGCTCTGCTCATAGAATCTATGTTTGGATTTAGGCACAGATAGAGAGTGGGGAAAATTATTGACAGTTGTTTCAGCCAGACGGATGTTTCTCGTAAAAGATTAGCGTGGGGGGACAAGAGATTGGAGCTCAGACGAGCACCTGCCATGGAAATAACGATAAAACAAAGACAGGCTCGCAACGTCTCTTCTGTGGGAGAGAGGCTGCAGGGAAGAGAAAAGGGCATCCCCCACTAAACTACGAAGTCTATTTTGTACTCTGTCAAGGCAGGATAGGCTGTTTTTAGCAGCTCCTGCCCAGATGTGGCAGCAGTACTCCATCCTTGGGCGTACTTGGCTTTTATACAGATAGAGAATTACATCAGTAGTGAGATATCTTCTGGAGCAGTAGAAGGATCCCACCATTTTCCCAGCGTCCTTGGCAACAGACCTGATGTACGTATTCCATTTCAGATCAGGAGTAAAGGTCAAACCCAAAAGCTTGTCAAAACATGGAGCCTCCCCAAGACGATGCGAGATGGGGCTGTCACAATTGCCACTTCAATTTCATTAAAAATCATAAACTGTTAAGAAATAATTCCTGTATATTTAACATACAGAGGGGCTCAAAAATGTAAATAATTTACTCACACTTCGAAGTGCGATAACACTTTATGACATAGATTGAAATAACTTCAAATACAAAGAACAAATGGAATTAAAGAATATTATTCGAAAATAGCCAAATTGATGGCCATTATTGCTTAGCCAACGCTGATAAGAATTTAATTGTGAGTACATTTTTGAGGCACAATGTAGTAAGTCTCGTTTTTTTACAAAGTAGTTACCACTTATGAAGGCCCTAAGGCCACTCGAGGATAAGGGTTAAGGAGTGTACAATAGCACATGAGAAAATGTAGTAATCGTTAGTAGTAGAAATTGGGTAAATTGGATTACTTTAGGAGATAGTTCATTAAGAACTTGTTACGTTTGGATTTGAAGACAACTATATTGTAGTTAGTTGGAAAGTAGGAAAACGGAACAGAGTTCCAAAGGCACCAAGTTCTATGAAAGAAGCTTTATTCATGGTTACGTTTAAGGTTTAGGCGCAGATAAAGTGTGGGTAAAATTATTGATAGTGGTTTCAGATAGACAAGTCTTTCTCGTGAAAGTTTGGCGAGGGCGACCATAGATTAGACCTCAGACGAGCACGTACAAATAAGAAAATGACGATAAAGTAGAAACAGTCTCGAAACGTATCTTCTGTGAGAAAGCGTTTGCAGGAAAGAGAAAAGGGCGTCCCGTACAAGGCTACGAAGTCTATTTTAAACTCTGCCAAAGGAGAATAAGCTACTTCTAGCAGTTCCTGGCCAGATGTGGCAATAATACTCCATCCCTGCACGTACCTGGCTCTTATATAGGTAGAGAATTGCATCACCAGTGAAATGTCTACTGGATCGATAGAAAAATCCCACCATTTATCCAGTGACTTTAGCAACGGATTTGTATGTACGTGTTCCATCTTAGATCAGGAGTAAAGGCCAAACCCAAACACTTGTCAAAACATGGAACCTTCCCAAGACGAGAGCCATTCATTTCAATTGATGTCAGACAAGGATCAGAGCGAGCGTTGATGATAGAAAGATAAAAGCTGGAATTATAGGCATTAAATGTAACCAGCCATCTCTTTCATCTCTTGCACCACGTGATAAAGACCAGATGAAAGAAAATCAGAAAAAATGGGTCGTTTACGACCTTTGAAGTGTTGCCATAGTTAGCAGTGTGGTCAGTATAAATGTCTACGAATGATCTTATGATGTTATTTAGGAGATCATTTATATGCTATTATTATTAATAATATAGTTGGAAAGAACTCTATTATTTTGTTACCTAATATAAATACGCTTTATGGTGTGTACAAACACTATTTAAATTAGTTGAAAAAGAAGGGTGATTTTCTATGAAATTCCACGCTTCCACTCACCGCTTAAAAATAATGTGTTTTACTCGTTAATTATTGCGTCACTGAATTTCTGTACGAAGAGTGTTTATGCAAATATATATTAAACTATTTTATCATTCGAGAAATATTAAGCTCACTTTCTAATCCGAACATTAATAAAAAAAGATGTATGTAGGTAGCTTCTTGTGCAAATTTTAAATATATTATTCTCTTATTTTGTCCTTTAGTCCTCACATTCTAAGAGCTATATTCTGCCAAAGAGGGAAGGATTACTGATTCTTGGCTCAGAATCTATTTCCTCTAACAGTTTTCGTTGTCAGCTTTTTGAAGTAGTATTATTTTAGCTGCTTACATCAACTGGCTGCATGTCTTGGCTAGAGTGATTTCCATAAAAATAATAATTTGCATAATCTATACACGTTTATATCGTGTAATTAGACACCAGACACACAGATAGACACACACAGTGACAGACCGATAAACGTCTTACAGTCGTAGAAATAGATGACATTAAAGTTAGGTATTGTTTACACTTGTCCAATAGGATTATTCGTGGACATAATTTGAAAAGCAGATAACAGACTAAATGTTGTAAACATCTAAGTATTTTGAAGTCGAGGTATACTACGTTATTCAGTAATCAAAATGGTAATAGAACCCCCGGACAGCTTTTCATGCTTAAATAGCCATACCAATCTGAATGTAATGTTATGAATCATTCATGCAGGTCCTCGTCAAGAGACTTAATCAGAATAGTTATGCAAGGAATGGAAAACATTTCAAACCCACGTAAAAATTGAAGAGTGACAAGTCTTCCTGTCCATTCAGGCCTGAAAAAAAATATGACCCTCTTTGACGTGAACGAAAACAAGGGTTGGGGAAACATTTTTGTAATCCAATTGCTAAGTAATTCCAAGCCGGTTTAAAAATTCATTAACCATCAAGTAAATCGTTTTTGACACGCCGCCTCTTCTTGCCTGAACTATTTCTTATTTATTTTCGGTCGTCTTAACAGATTCGGGCAGGTTGACGAGACAATCAAGCGTTCGAAAGATCAACGAGAAAATTCGGATTTACAACGTGTGGGTGGCGCAAATGGATGCCTTTGTAAACATTCTTTAGGTTTTCTCCATATTTTTCGGATGCTAGTAAGGCTACACATGAATCTCCACGGAATTTTTTCTACCGAAACATTCCGTTATTTTGTTTCGACGAGTCAAATTATTTCAAATCGAGGAAGCAACATTTTCTTTTGTAGCCGTCTTTCAAATGTTTACATTAAAAAATAATTTATTGTATTCATATTATCTGGATTAATTAAAGTAGTGTTTTTATCCTGAGTGTTATTTGCACAACATTTCAGTCGATGTCACACCCAAACTTTTTCCAGAGTATTTTCTCTAATTTGGAAGTATGCACAGAATTTCGAATAGAACCTTGTATCAAATCCACTGAAGTAGTTTGTTCTTGTTCTTTCAGTCACGACTGAGTAGAGTATCAGCGTAATTCGCAACCGTATCTTTAGTATTACCCGCACTGAGGACTGATTAAACCTGGAGAATAATATCTAGTGTAACATTACAACTGAATTTACAAAGTACTTTAGCCACTACGCCACGGCTGATGTAAGAAACGCATGATCCCCGTGGATTAAATAAAAAGGTTCTGTTGGAAATTCCATGCAGTTTTCTGAATTCGATAGAAAGATTCCCGAGTTTGAACATTACATCTGAAGAGTGGCGTGGTTACATTGACCGAAACTTTTTAAAATAACACTGAAAATGAGAAGAATAATCTGAAATATCGAAATAATACGAATAATTAGTACTTGACACTGTTCTGGAGTTGAAGGGTTCAATCCCCAGTGTGGCCAATTCGAAAGATACGATTGCTTATTACTTGAATATTTGGCCTCCAGCTTAACGTTACAGCTTTATTTTATAACTTTACTTTATTAACCACATCACGGCTGACACAACGGGAGCATTCTACTTCTTTGGACTAAATAAAGGGGTTTGTTCGATATTCTGTGCAGGTACTCATGTTCGACAGAAATATATTTTGAGTTCGGCAAGATACATCTGAAGAAGTTTGGAGGTTATGTCGGCCGAAACGTTGTGAGCATAATACTCAAGATGAGAACAGTAGTCCGAAGAATACAAATAATAAGAATTATCTCAATAAAACACAAAGTATGAGATATTTATTATAAAATTTATATCTATTTTCGAGATCCTCTTTAGATTTTTGCACCAAAATATACAATTTGCTATAAAAATATATATCCAAGTATCAATTGTTTACTGAGGAAAACAAGCTGATTGTTTTTCAGCATAAAACTTGGAAAACATGTTCACGATTGACTCAGGCGCATTTTCGGCCAGTTACAAAGATTCTCCTGTTTAAATTATCACTTAAATGGCTAATTTCTTACAAAGGTTTTATAATATAAAATAAATATTAACAATTCTTTTTTCCTACATACCCTATATTTTCATGTATAAGCAATTATCAGTGTAGGAAATGATAATTAATGATGGTCAGAAGATTCGAGCCTAATCACAAAGGCCCCTGGACTTCATAGATTAACACTACATTCAAGGCCAGGTTTAGATAATATATATCTAGCAATTAGGCTTCACAGAGGTTCCCCCGTTTTAGTTCTGTGGAGAATTTTCAAGCTGAAAAACATTTTATGCAGACGATTCTTTATGGGGATAAAACGCGGAATCCTACGTGTAGCTTTATGTTTATAAATAATTTCATAACATACTACCTCGGTGTATTCGCGTATCGAGCATTATTACAACTGAAGTAAAAACTGAAAATCAATACATAAAATATTTCATCAACGTATAGTAATTTATGTAACTAAGTGAAATACAAAAAAAGACAGATGATGAAACAGACAAAAAATGCCCTTCGACAGAGTCCCACACATAGGAACTCCAGAGGCTAGATACTAGCAAAACTTGGATACAAGAAACACGGAAACCGAGATTTATGAAACAACAGAACTTAACGAAAATAGATTAGGATGGTAAAGTTGAAAAGTGATCAGCGAGGAAAGGCTCAACAAGAATCAGGAAGAAGTGAAGGAAAAAATAGCAGCAAAAGACGCGCGATTAAGACGATACTAATACAAATCTGAACAGTGCAAATAAAACAGGTCCTTTGAAAATAATGAAAGCCAATTTTACCAAAATGTAAATGGAGGAAAAACAAAAACAAACAACCGGACCGGACAGAAACAAAACGCCACAGGAGTCAGATATGAAAAGGGCGAAAGGATCATGATAGAAATGCAGAATCAAGGAAAGACATGAAAAAAGAGCCACATCAAATCGGAAAAGGAACAGAGAATGAAATCAGCAAAGAAACATGTAAGACAATCTTACAAGAAACAGATCATGATGAAATACATGCCTATTGGTTTAAAAAAATTCACAACACTACATAAAAGACAAGTTCAGCATTCGAAACGATGCATCCATGAAGCACATACACCAGAATCGATGACCAAAGGTAGAATCGCACCAGTGCAAAAAGACCCAGAAAAAATGGCACCAGCAACTACAGACAACTGCACAACTGGGTAAACACATTTAGCATTCCTTTAATAACCGAGGTCTACTAACAGATGATACAAAAAGGATGCCAAGAAGGAAAAAGAGGAACACATGACACGGTGTATGTATAATACACATATACCAAAGGATTCTGAAGGAAGTTTAAAGTACCCTTTTCTCCTCCTTGCAACCTCTCTCCAACAGGAGAGATGTTGCGAACCTGTCTTTTTTATCGTTACTTTCATGGCAGGTGCTCGTCTGAGCTCCAATCCCTGGTCCCCCCTCACCGATCTTTCACGAAAAACACCCGTCTAGCTGAAACCACCGTCAAAAATTCTCCCCACTCTTTATCTGTGCCTAAATCCAAACGTAGATTCCATGAACATGTTCCGTTCGCCTGTTTCCCACCTGACTACAACTTGGATGTCTTCAAGTCCAACATAAACAAATTCCTGATGAACCGCCCCATTAAGTAAGACACTTTATCAAATCTCCAATACTAACGTACTGTACATGCAATAAACCTTATCTCCGAGTGGCTTCCGAGCCTTGATAAGTGGCGACCACCTTGTAAAAAAAAAGAACTTAACCAGTGAATGGATAAACTATATGAAAGCATATTATAGAATCCCGCAAGCCTGGATAATAGATTGCCAGAGAATGTTCAAAATACCAGGTAAAGTTAATCAATTTGATAGAAAATACAGTGAGAATATGAAGACAAACTAGGAACTGATGGACAATACATAACTGAAATCAAAAATACAAAGAGGAATCTTCCAAGGTGATTATCAATCACCATTACTGTTTATTATAGTCATGATGCCCCTGAACAACATACTAAGAAAATACTAAGTGGGATACAAGTTCACTAACACCGAAGAAAGAATGAACAACCTAATTTACATGGATGACCTGAAGCTATTTGCAAAACACAGAAAGAACCAGAAACACTAATAAACAGGACCTGAATCATTAGCAATGATATCCGTATGAAATTCGGTATGGAACACTGCGCATTACTGACCACGAGGAGGGGAAAACTGGAAGCAACAGAAAGTAATACTATTCAATCAGAGATGAGGGCACTAGGTAAACATGGTAGCTACTAATACTTGGGAGTGCTCGAAGCAGACACCATCAAAGAAACGGAAATTAAAGAGAAAATTGGAAATAAATACCTCAGAAAAACAAGAAAACTCTTCGAAACTAAACTATATACTAGAAACCTAATTAAAGGAATACACACGAGGGCAGTATGACTTATCAATTACAATGATCCGCTTTTAAGCTGGACCAAAGAAGAACTAATGAATCTCGACCAGGACACGAAAAAACTCATGACAATGCACAATGCGCTACAATCAACTGACCGACTATATGTGAAAAAGATAGGGGAAGAGGGTTGGTCTGTATAGGAAAGTGTGTAAATAAAAGGGAAATAAGAATTCGAAAAATAAATAATGCCGAACACCGAAAGAATAATTACTGCAGCAAGAGATACGAAAAGCAACAAACAAAATGACAAAAAAATAAAAGACGAGGAATAAGACGGGAAAAGAAACATGAGAAGAGGAACGGCTACACGGACGATTCATAAGGATGACTAAACACCTTAAATCGCCACAAAAAAAAACCTAAACAGAGAAACTGAATTATCAATAACAGTTATACAAGATAACGCAATTAAAATCAACCACATCAAACCAAGGATCGACAAGATACAAGAAAACAGAAAATGCAGTCTCTCCTGACAAAGAGACGAAACAATAAACCACATAATAATTGAATGTAGCAAACTAACCCCAAAGAATATAAAAATAGACATGATCAAGTAGGGAAGGTAGTACACTGGCATTTCTGCAAAAATATCATCTTGAGCACACAGACCGATGGTACAAACACAATGGTACAAGCAGTACAGGAAAATGAAAGTCACAATATTTTCTGGGACATGGATATACAAACGGATAAACCAATCCAAGCAAAAAATCAGATGTCATAATAATGAAAAAAATGGAAAAGTCCTGCTAGATTATACATTTTGCCGTTCCAGCAGACCACAGAGACAAGATCAAAGAGACTGAAAAGCGGAGCACATATACGAAACTGGCCAGAGAGCTCAAAGGAATCTTGAAAATGAAGAAAATCAAGATACCACCACTAATAGTAGAACCGCTATGAACAATACGAAAACACTTGGAGATTGGAGAGGTGGAGAGTACTTGAAGTCTGGGGAGACTTGTCTCTCAGACACGTTGTTCTCAAATAGGAATCTTTTATGATGGCTTATGTAACCACTCCCAGTGAGTAAATAAAAATATTCTCATTTTTAAATCATCACTTGAATCAGAAAAGTATTATGGCTTTTTTTACAACGGAATTACAACTTATCAAGGCCTGAAAGCGATTTGAGGATAAGGATTAATGTAGAGTGATCAGTAAGACAACAACATTGTGATGGTTAGTGGTGGAAATTTGGTGGCCCCTCGGAGCTGATGGACCCGTAGGTCTTCCCAGGCCATCCGTCTAGGAGAAGGAAAACTCTGAAACTAAACCTAGGGGAGGGAGGTCTCTTCAGTCCTGGACGACAACCTTCCTAGAGCTGGTGACTCAAACAAATCACCGGTTGGCAAACCTAAACTGCTTAAGGAGGAGATAGACTCTGTCTATCGCTCGGCTTTCATACTCCTTCTTTGCCTATTGGCCAGGCGTAGAGGTACTATCACAGGGACTCGCTTGAATCACCCAGTGGTTGACCTTGTTTCCTGACTAGGGTAATGAACGCCGCTTTTCCCCACTCCTGCCACATCCCATCCCCCTAAACTGGACACAGTGGGGTGCTTCAGTGCCATATATGTCAGTGCAGTTGGACTGGGCTGGCTTTGCCTAATGGATTGAGGGTACCGGATTGACAGTTCCTGGCTGCTGTTTCCGACTGATAGTACAGGAGCCCTAACTCTTCGGTAGCGCTTAGAGCGGCTGCTCCATCAACAGTTGTAAAATATCGGGATGTTTGTAGTGCCATGTCGCGCATGGAAAGGGACCCTGCACTCATCCCCGGTGGGCTTTCCTGAGGCCACAATCCTGTGGGTGAGGACAGCTGATGGTCTACTTGTATTGCATGTCTGGTATTCTGCACAACTACTTGTCCAGCATCCCCTCACTCATCCACCCTAACTGAAACTTTTAAATAAAATAAAATGAAATGACAGCTCAAGCAAAAGTTACGTTTAAACCAGGACCAAACTCAAAGAAAACCAACCTGCCTCCTCCCTTGAGGCTTGCATTTACTAATATCCGCGGGCTTAGAACTAACTTAGATGATGTTGAGTCATTTCTCCTTGTAAACACCCCGGATATCTTAGCATTAAGTGAAACTAACCTTCACTCCTCCATACCCTCTAACCACTTTAACATGCCTGGTTATCTCCCACTCTACCGTAAGGACTCGGACAGACATATGCATGGACTTGGAGTCTATATTCGAAACACCCTCCCCCTAACTAGAGAAATAAAACTAGAATCAGAGGGCCAGGCCTTTATGTGCTTCAGACTAAATATGCAACACAATATTAGCTACTTATATTTTCTCTACCGCTCTCCCTCAAACCAAGACTGTACCCTAATAAACAAAGTCTCAGACAGCATAGATATAGCACTCTCCCTCGATACTAGCGCACAAATACATGTATTTGGTGACTTCAATGTCCACCACAGTAACTGGCTAGGATTCTCAAATCACACAGACGTAGCTGGTAGCGCCACATATAGCTTCTCTATATCTCATTCCCTATCTCAGATGGTTACGTTTCCGACACGTTTCCCAGACCAGCACGATCAACATGCCTCACTTCTAGATCTCTTTCTGACAACAGTTCCCAATGACTGTACAACAAATGCCCATAGCCCACTCGGGAATGCTGATCACGCTGTGATAATGGTAGAAATCAGCCTAAATTCTCGCCCTAAAACTGAAGACCCACTACTCAAAACAACGAGGTATTACAAAAAGGCTGATTGGGAAGCCATCAGGGAGCTCATCAGAGATGCCCCATGGCAAAATATCTTTACTCTTCCAGCGGAACAGTGTGCAAATGAGACAACTGAATGGTTCAAAACTGCTATTTAAGCACATGTTCCCGCACGGAAATACTATAGCAAGCCCCACTCCCCCCAATGGTTTACTTCTGCTTGTGCAGCTGCCATTTGTCAAAGGCAGCATGCGTTCCGCAGATTCAACCGACATAAGTCCAGCTCAAATAAACAGAAGTTTATAGAAGCTAGAAATAATTGTAAGAGAGTGATAGACACAGCTAAGTCAGATTACTCTGAAACCACCAGAAAGCGCATCGACGCACAGAAATTAGGAACCCGGGATTTTTGGAAAATCTACAACAGCGTAGTTAATAATGGACAGTCAATTATTCCCCCACTAACAAACAATCATGAGGTTGCTTGCACGGCAACTGACAAGGCTAATCTGCTTGCCAGTCGGTTTGCCTCAAACTCCACACTGAACTCGGTACACCACTCACTCCCTGATTTTCCTCTGCGAACAGACGCCACACTTGACGACTTGAAAATCACCCCTTCTCAGGTACATGCTATTATAAAAAACCTAGACACCTCTAAAGCATGTGGACCAGATCTCATCCCGGCTGTGCTATTAAAAAAATGCTCTGCCGAGGTTGCTCCAGTTCTGTCCAAACTTTACAATAAATGCCTTAACGAATCTTGTTTTCCCGACTGCTGGAAAACCGCCTCTGTGGTACCAGTCTTCAAGAATTCTGGTGCAAGAACTGACCCACTAAATTATCGCCCCATTAGCCTCCTCCCGCTTTTCGCCAAAATATTTGAGTCCTTAGTTAATAAAGCCCTAGTCCAGCACCTAACAGCTGCTAAACTCTTGACTGACAAACAATATGGATTCAGGCAAGCCCGTTCAACAGCAGATATCTTAACTGTAGTTTCTGAACGTATATACCGTTCATTGGATAAAACAGGGGAGGGTAGAGCGGTGGCCCTTGATATATCTAAGGCTTTTGACAGGGTATGGCACGATGGTCTTCTAAGGAAAATTAGATCATATGGAATCACTGGAAGAATTCATAACGTAATTAAATCCTTCTTAAGTAATAGAAAAATCAAAGTTGTCCTCGACGGACGTACATCCAAACAATATGACATAAATGCGGGAGTGCCTCAGGGGTCTATCCTTGGACCTCTATTGTTCCTGATATTCATAAACGACCTCCCTGATAATATTGTTTCGGAGATGGGTATATTTGCCGATGACACCACTCTCTATAACAGATATGAGGGGAAAACAAATGAACACATATCCAAGAAAATGGCAGAAACACTAGAGGATGACCTCCAATCCGTAGTGGAATGGGGACAAAAATGGTTGGTCTCATTCAATGCTGCTAAGACTAAGCTTGTTTCCTTCAATAACTACAAGAAACCTTCTCTACCACCAATAGCAATGGCCAAGAACACATTGCCTGAAAGTACTTCTTTTAAACTCCTCGGCCTAACGTTTACAGGGAATATGAACTGGAATAGATACATTGAGAGCATTGCCAAGGCTGCTGCAAGGAAGGTTGGCTCCCTCTACCGTGCTAGAAAACTACTTACGCCTGCCAGTATCCTATACCTCTATAAGGCAACCATTCGCCCATGTATGGAGTACTGTTGTCACATCTGGGCTGGTGCATCTGCTGCTTGTCTCTCGCTCCTGGACAGGGTTCAAAAAAGAGTCGCAAACCTGATAGGTCCTGAACTGTCATCTGGGCTTCAACCTCTGTCCCATCGACGAGATGTTGCATCCCTCTGCCTGTTCTACAAATACTTTAATGGTGAATGCTCTGACGAACTGCAAACACTTGTACCTCCCCGACGTAACTACCCCCGACAAACCCGACAAGCTACTAAGTCTCATCCCTTTACAGTGGAGATCCCTAGGTGCAAGAAAGCCTTTTACTCCAATAGTTTCTTCCCCAGAACTGCGGGTCTTTGGAACTCCCTTCCGGGATTCTGCTTTCCCAACTGCAATGATATGCAGAAGTTCAAGTGTAATGTTAACAAACATCTTTCTACTCTTCTCCCTTCATAATGACCCCGCTAATTAATTCCCTAATAGTAGCCCCCTGCTTCAAAGTGGCACTGTGCCTTGTTCGGGGTGAAAATTGAATAAAAAAAAAAAAAAAAAAAAAAGTTCAACAACAACTTGTTTACAGTGGACTAAAAAACGGGTTTGTTGTAGTCAGCTGGAAAACAGATCCGCGGAACAGAGTTCTACACGTGGGAGGATAAGGATTAAGTAGATTGTAATTTGGAAGATGATCAAAACGATGACAGAATTGAAAACGGTAAATGAGCTTCAAGAATTCGGACAGCTCGGCACGTATTTGTACAATGGTTTTAAAATTTCCATGTTTTAATCAGGAGGGAGGCAGCCTCGTGTTACTGTGCTCTTCAGATTTAAAGTTTTAGAAAAGAAAATTTGTTCATGAGAGTTTTATTTAGATTTAGGTACACAGCGGAATAAAGGACGTCTTTTGCAGTAGTTGTAGCTAAACGAGTTTTGTATCGAATGTTTTAAATGGGGAATCACAGATTAAAGCTCAGTCGAGCACATACCATAAAATAACAATAGAGCAGATAAAGACTAGTAACCTCTTGTCTGTGTGAGAGAGGCAGTATGAACAGATAATCTCTCGCTTGACTGGGATATCGATTTAGTAATCATCAAGGCACGAGAGAGAGTGCCCCGAGTGGAACCTCTCCATATATGGCAGCAATACTTTATCTGAGATCGTGAGAACGTATAAAATTCTCAGAGGTTGTTGAAAAATGAACGGAATTTTAGTGCCGTAGGGAATTGTCAGGCTGAAATGGATTTTACCCAGACGATTCCCTATAGGGGATCAAACGAGGAAGCCTATGTGTAGCTTCATTGCTATAAATAATTTCATAACTTACTACCTAGTGTAACCCAGGTATTGGGCACAATAGGAATAAAACAACTGAAAATGTATACATAAAATATTTCATCCACGTGTAATAATTTACGCGGATACATTGAATAATAATAATAATAATAATAATAATAATAATAACATTAATAATAATAATAATGATAACATTAATAATAATAACATTAATAATAATAATTAATAATAACATTAATAATAATACTAATAATAACATTAATAATAATAATAATAACATTAATAGTAATAATAACATTAATAATGATAATAATTAATAATAATACTATAATAACACACATGCATAAATCAATGAAGAAAAAAAATTATATATATATATGTGTGTGTGTGTGTGTGTGTGTGTGTGTGTGTGTGTGTGTGAGTGTGTGTGTGTGTCCAAGTCTAGTCGTATGTATTTAACGGTCTGTTTCCAATTCTAATCGTGATCATTTGTCCAGGAAGCCATGTTAAATCTTATCCATGTGGCTGGAAGTTGTATCAGACAAAAAAAAAAAAAAAAAAAAAAAAAAAAAAAAGCAAAAAAAAAAAAACAGCAAGGATGTAAACAATTCACATTGATTATAGAATTTATTACATGGCTGTGGAATCAAATGACAGCTTTCTTACGTTTGATGGGAAAAAATTCCGGAATTCCGTTCAGTGTCCAACGGTAATTGCTACGGACTCGACTCTCTGGCATTATGTGTATCTGTGACCATGAACACATCAATCTAACATCTACAAAAATGAAGTTAATATCTATGTATCGCACTCCAGTCGTATATGTCAATCTCATCATGATTCAAATCTATCTATCTATCTATCTATCTATCTATCTTTCTGTAAAGTGCATGTTTATCTTTATGTTTATCAATCTCACTGTATATATATATATTAATATTTTTATTTTATATATATATATAATATATAACAATATATGTATGTATATTTATATATACTATTAATATTTATTTATACAGGCATGTTTAAGCTTCGCTACAGTGACATGAAAATGTTTCGATCAGTAGTTATTATTAACTAAGACATCATCCGACGAAAAAGTTGTCTTTTCATTTAGATGTTTACATTGAAAACTTTATATTTAAATATGTGAATATAAATTCAAATTAAAATACACTAACAAATAAAATAGTCACATACGTTGCCTTACTACATATCGAATACTGCTGTACATTTTCGAAAAGAAAGAAATCGTTACATTCATACATTCTCAAAAGTAAGAATAGCAAACGTGATACTCCAGCACGTATTCTAGACGTAACCTAAAATGAAACGCTTTTAAGGTACTCCCGATATAATGTTATGCTGTTTGGATGTACGTCCATCAATGGCTACCTGGGTTGTCCTATTATCTAAGAAGGATCTAATTCTACTCGTATTTACTAGTCGTCAAGTTAAATTGTACGATTTTATCTTCACTAGCAGCAAAGGTCTTGGATATGTCAACAGCTTTAGTCCTGGTTTTTGCCTGCCTTATTCAGTGCATGCTATATGCGTCCAGAAACGACTCTTAAAATATCTACAGTGGACCAAGATTGCCTAAATCCAAACTGTCAAAAAGAAGATGAGCTTGGTTGATTAAAGTCTCAAAGATTTTCTCGAAGAGAGTTCAGAAAAAGTGGGTTCCTTCTATCGTGCAAGAAAATTACTCAGCCCTCAGAGAATTCTTTGCATCTACAAAGCTACCATTCTTCATTCATAAAATATAGTAAACTGGATTTATCATTTTGCTTTTTTAACTTGATATTTCTACAGGGCAGTTATAACATTGCAATAACGTTAATAAAAGGAAACAAAACGCGATTAAAGAACGTAAACACTCACTATTGCCATATAACGGGGAGTATAGTAAGTATAGCTAGGTTTACTCCGTATAAAGAATAATTATTATTTATAATTATAATTAATCTACACACACACACACACACACACACACACACACACACACACACACACACACACACACACACACACACGTATATATATATATATATATATGTTTTATTTTTTATTACCGTTTTATCTGTTTTGTTACATATGTTTCGGATGTTGGACCATATTTACGATCCAACCGCGTCGTCAAACCTTACAAAAATGGTTGTTAGTATTTGGAAGAAGTGTTTTAGAGGAAATACGAGAAAAAGGGGGGGGGGTAAGAGATAATAAGGGGGAGGTAGACGGGTATCGACAATATTTAAGTTTTCAGGTTTGTACTAAATACCACTTTTACTATATATATATATATATATATATATATATATATATATATATAGAGAGAGAGAGAGAGAGAGAGAGAGAGAGAGACACACACACACGCACACAGATACATACCCAACACTAACACACATACACACGTACACAAATATAAATAGAAAATCCACCGTTTGAAAAGCACTCAATATTAAGAATTTAAGACGTGACGATTGAAAAAATAGACCAGTGTAAACTGGTTTCAATATATATTTCTATTCATTAAAATAAAATTTATTTCTTTTTTGCAAATTTTCGAGTAATAAAATAGTTTCTTTCAGGAAATACAGACAGTTCTTTCTTTTTCTTCGTCTTCTTCTTCTTCTTTTTCCATTTCTTATATATATATATATATATATATATATATATATATATATATATATATATATATATATATATATACTAGCATGGGTACCCGGCGTTACCCGGGTGTTTGGAGGTGTATGCTGAGTAAAATAAAAACCAAAAACCGAAAACCAAAAAAAAGCGGGCAATTTTTTAAAACTTTTACCCCTATTATGACCCCTATACATTTATTGTTTTGGGCTCAAATCAAGTTATTAAGTTAGATCCATGTTCACGGAACCTATATCTAAAATTTCAGGTGTTTAGACCCAAAATTGTCGGAGGAGTTTGGTAGAGTTCTCAAAGGTCAAATCGTTGACATTTAATCACTTAACAGCCAAATTTATGGCCGAAAACCGATCGCATCGATTTTCCCAAATCTCAGTACCCTGTATATCGAATTACGAGTCTTTAGACTAAAAATTGACAGAGTTATTGCGTAGGGAGATGTACACAGACACACAGAGACACAGATACACAGAGACACAGACACACACACACAGACACTT